>NC_056745.1:1232501081-1232648581 GCF_019279795.1 Protopterus annectens
ATATTATTTTGTGACTGGTAAAACAAGAAAATAACATCTCAGTGTTGTGGAATATCCTGAGACAGTTTCATATCTTTTGGGGATAGAAAATAAAATTCACAAAAATAAAACAAAGGCTATAGCTGTAAACTATGCATGTAGATGCAAATTGGTCCAGCAATAGTCATGTTCATGGTGACAAAATAAAATGAATTGTTTAGAAGTATGGATTAAAAATAATTCTGCTATAGCAGCAAAGTGTGTATGAGGAGAGATTAAAGAAAAGCTAATACAAAAACTGAGGAATGGAATTGCTTGTTTATGGATACGGGCATCAAGATATAAACAGGGAAAATGTTTTTAGTTCCTTCAGTTTTATACCCTGGTCAGGCATATTTTAGTCATCCAGAGAAGTTGTGGACAATAATTAATAAAGAGTTGAAATAATTTGTTTGGGAGGGTAAGAGGCAAGGGACAAGTGGGATAAGCTGATCCTTCCAACAGTAAAAGGGCGTTTAAGATTACTTGATTTGAAGGGATATTTTAGAGTTGCACAGTTAAGGCTCATATACATAGCACAAGCAGAAAACTATAATCCAAAGTTGAAAGGGATGATGGTAAAAAGGAGGGAAATTCAAGTAACAAGGAGAGGGTGGGATTTTGCATGCAGATCCTTAATAACAAAGAGGCATACAGAATACTACATTCATAAAGTGGAAGAAAGTATACTATGAACTAAGCCAACACAATAATGCAGAAAGGAGATTTTGCCAATTGGGATGACTGCAATTAAAAATACAGAGAATATGCAAGAGGGAGCTGGACTTTATTTGAGAAAACTGGGAAAGAAACCTATGTACTGGGAACAAATAGCTGGAGATGGAAAGGTAAGAGAATATGAAGAGTCAAAGAAGACATTTAGACTGCAGGTTAGAGACTGCCTTCTCTAGAATCTATTTCATGATCTGAAGAAGGCTTAAGAAGCTGAAAGCACTTAGCTCAGCTGGGAATTTCTTGTATTCTTAATGTTTTTATCATTTTTCTTTGAATAAAGAGTGTTTTTATCACTGTGACACAGTGCAAGCTCATGGTGGTGAACCTTGAAGAATTTCCTATTCTCTATCAGGGATTGGGGTCTATAACATTTCATCAAATCAGAAAGTGGTGAACACCTCTTCATCAAACAACTATTTAACAAAGCTACCAATTGTTTAATGGAGCTTTCAATTAAAATTCTCCCAGGGCAAGGCAACGCTTGGCCGCCATCCAGAATTTGCTCTTTTACCCACTGAAGTGCAATCAATTGAAGTTGGTATATTTAGTTAGGGGGTGTATGGTGTATAGCCTCCTACAATGGGGTGTGTGGGGGCATAAACCCCCACTTGAGCAGGTATTAAATTTTATTATTTGGCTCTCATTTGCTAGGGTGGCCTACCATTGGTTTGCCCTAAGACAACTTTGCTGAAAAGTCTGTTCATCGATTTGCAGCTTCAATAAACAGTTGTTCAATGAATAGGGGCTTGATGATAACCAATTCGAAAAACTGATATAGACCCCAGAGATTGATATCAGAGTATAGGCTAAGTGAAAGGGATAGGGGAATCCTAAGTGAAAGCCATGTTGTGGTAGGGTTTTTAGATTGATCTAGAACAGAAACTACTGTTAAAGGGAAAATTACTAGGGCATATAAAATATTGCATAATAACTATAATAATCAATCAGCAGAGATTAGAAAAAAATTGGAAACAGAGACTGTATAAGAAATTCACAAGGAAACTTGGGAAGACATATATACATATATACATATATATATATATATATATATATATATATATATATATATATATATATATACGTGGCTCCCAAGAATGCAACAAAGTCTAGAAGATTTGGGATTTTCACTCTGAAGTATTTGCATAGTTATTGTTATACCATAAGCAGACTCCATAGAATGTTGTCTTCATGAACATGGGTGCTGGAGCTGTGATGATGAAGAAACAGGTAAGTGGGAACATATGATTTGGAGGTGTAATGAGTTGCCAGACTTCAACAATTCCCTACAGAGTATTCTTACAGAAATATGATGTGAGCAAGTAGATGTCACAAGGGAAATTATTATTTTGAGCTGGCATTCAAGATCTGAATTACCTAGATACAGTAAGGCCTTGCTAGGTTTAATTCTGGTGGCTGCCAAGAAAGCAATTACTAGAAAACTTAAATAAAAGTTTAAACCAACTGTATTTGAAGTAGTAAAATTGTAGCAAAGATAAAAGAACTGTAAGTGGGATCTTTAGAAAAAGGTAAGCAAATCACACAAAAAATGCATTTGTGGAAATGACACATGCAGATTAATGTTTTGGTGGAGGAGTAAGATTTAAGGGAAGTCAGGACTTAAGCAATTTATATAATATTGGATTGATTACAGTTATACAAAAACATACATGATGTATGGTGTTTGTAACTAAGAGCATGTTAATATGTTTTTTTTTTAAATAATTGTAAATCTGCCTGTGCCATAAGTGATAATTCAATAAAAGTGTTAACATGTTTTTGAATCTCTGTTACTCCAATTTATTTCTAGTAAATGTAAATCTCCAGCCACTACAATTTTCCCTGCTGTGTTTCATACAAGAAATATATGAATCCCTTTATGGTCATCTGCTCTTGAATTCGGTGGATTACACACTCCAACAATTGTATTCCAAGGTTGTCTGTATTGTCACAGTTACATAGTGTATGGTATTGGTGTTATCACTGAACATGTAATAATCAGAGGTGTCATAGGAATATTTAATCCATATCATTAAATCTCAACCTTATTTTTTGTTACAATGTCTTTTATAATAATACTGTTTATACCCTAATACGACTTGGTTTCCAGTCATTGCTCTTTAACATTGTTTCACAAATAATAACAACATCAATCTTGTGGGGATGTAGCAAATTTTCAAAAAAAAAAATATTACTAATGTTCCTAGCATTAACAACCATCAGAGATGTATCAACTGCTGTTGTATATGAACTGTTCAATTTCTAACCTGGCAAAACACCTATTTGTCAAACATTGCAATATATGTGCTGCAAAAATGATTTTCCCTTTCCTTGACAAGTGAACACCATCCTGTCTAAACATGTGTGCCTACAATTAGGCTTGATGCTCATATCTAGATATTTCTGGTCTTAAAATGGGCATTTTTTCATGTAGGTATTTACCCAAAAAATCTTTTCATTCCTGATGAGCTAACTCTCCTTTCTATATATGATTTGTGAAAAACACTTTCTAACACCTGTACAAACTATGCTATCTAAAAAAGGCTGTAAGTTTCCTACTAAACGTGACAAAATCTTTGCAGATGAGATTGTCTGTAGCAGCATGAATTAAAGCAGCTCCATACTTCCATCCCTTAAGGCCTTTCATTCATACTGTACATATGATCCTACCAAGCATAACACTATTTGATGTTCATTATCTTTTCTGCAAATGTTAAGTATCAGTTCCTCTCATTACTGGATCTCCAGTTTCACCTGTATCATTTATGACCAGATCTGAAAATATCCAACTTCTAATTCAGTAATATCTGCTCAATCATCTTTTAAAAATGAAAGATTTGTATCGACATAAGTCTTATTAATCCCACTGTTTTCATTGCTTATTAAATTTGTAGCATGTGATTCTCATCCACCTGTCTTTGTACTTCCACAGAGAGGGCCATGTTTTCCTCTTCAGTCTTTTTTTACAATAAGGTTGTTCAATCCTTCCAATTTCAGTTTTGATTTCCTTTTTTTACCTGTCCCTTGCCTCTTTTTTCTATCCTCTCTGTTGGAAAAATGATGCTATTTTCTGTAGACTGAATGTTTTCTGATTAAACTATGTTATCATTCCCAGCAATCCGTGTATGACATAACAAAACAGTGTAATTTTAGTAAAGTTCTTTTGCATTATAGATATTAATCACTTTCTTTTTCTCTCGTTATTTGTTGTGAATTTCTTCCTTTCGTTCTTTTTTAATTTTCTTTCTCGTACTCTGAATCCTCAGATTGATAACAACTTGTATCCAGAATTCCAGTACTATCATGGGTAGTGTCATGTTTAATAGGGGTTGAGTGATCCTTATGACAACAGACACTTCCTTTCATAAATGTTCTATTTTAACTTTACCTACTATTGCTTATCTCATCAGCCCAGTCATTAATACATGTAACAACGTTTTCCAAGCTGTGCCAATTGCACAAGAGTAATTATTAACAGGAAGTCTAAATTTACTACTAATAATGGCAAGCAAATCATCTAACTTTTGATATGAGGGCCACAAGTCACCAATGTTATCAGGTGTTACTTTAAATATACATAGTACTGAGTACACTGCACAAGATAATTGTATTTAGCAAATAATTAATGTCATATTCATTAAAGAATCCATTTTTCGGTTACAAATAAAGAATTCTAAAAGAAAAGAATAATCACAATTAGTTACCACAGAGTTCAAGGAAATTTTAATTCAGAAACTGCACACTGGCAACAATTTCCTATGGGAGAGGGCATGTGCTATTATGCCATTCATCTTTTTTTCTGCATGCTAATGATGCTCAAGCAATTTCACCTCAAGTATATGAAGGTGAGCCATTTGTCTCATTCTACACAGAATGCTGATGGAAGAGTACCTGAAGAATGTTACAGATCTCACCAAGAGTGAAGACCACAACATTAGAGCTTATAGTTGTAATTAAACTATTATTGCTAAAATAATAGTCATATTTTGCCTATACGTGTGATTAATTTTCATCTCCTAGAAATTCAGATAAGAGGACGTGAATAGCTGTTCATTCATCCATTCATTCACTTATTTTCCAATAACCACATAATCCAAATCAGAATTAAGGAGGTACTAGAGTATATGCTGGCACTCTGGGTGCAAGGATATGAAATAATCCTGAATGGGGCATAAGTCTATTACTGATGTGGGTGAAAATTGTAACAGCATAGAGAAACATGGAAGATGTACAGGTTCATCACAGAAGGTACCATAGTCAATAACCACACTGAAGACCCAAGGACTAAGAGGCACCAGTGCTGACTGCAGCCCTTGTGGAGACACTGTTTTTGATAAACATTCCAGCTCTAAAGTATTCCTAGCCCTCTGTAAAAGTGGAAATAAATATTATTATGCATGTAAGCAGAGCAATTACAGGTCAGGCTAGTATAGATGTATTGTGACCACACACAGCAGGCCAATGAAGTCCGAGTCAAAATTACTTTTATTAAAAAAAAATACAAAAGTCTCAAGTCTCTAGCACCTCAGCTATTACAGCCTTTAACAGAGTATGAGTACCTGGCTTCACTTCACTCCTCTTATAACCACCTACCCCAATTCTTTGTACCTGTACTCTCTCAACCATGCAAATCAATCACCAGTCAGTATGTCTTCTTAATTATTTTACCTATCAAATTGAGCCCCACCTACCAGCACCTCCTTCTTCATTACTGACATGTAGCATTTTCTTCCTGGTACCTCTCATCTACCTCGACAACTAGCCCTTCTAGTGAATTTCCTGCAGCATGCATCTTTACAGCAGAAATGTAAGTCAGCCATGTGTCCACAAAGAACTGCCCCCAAAGGGAAATGTCCCCCAACCAAGAAACCTATATGATTTCTGATTTTGGCCTTAACCAAAATAACTCAATGTATCAAATGGCAAACATTACCCAACCTAACTTCTTACCATTATAGTTCTTCCTCTAGGATTCATTCTACAACTCTTGCTGTTTAATATACTCATAATGCCTGTCATCAGTCAACCATTATACAGTATGCTGATGATTCCAAACTAATATGTTCATCTCACACTATGATTGAACTACTATCAATGACTCAGCAAGCTTATTCTTGTATAGAACATCTGCTAAAACAATCTGATTTGCTGCTCAGTCCAAAAAAGCCAAAACTAGTGATGTTAACTTCAAAAGTGTACACTTACTCCTTAGGTGATTTCATAGTTTCCTCATCAAACAACATTAAGCTGGAACTGTTCCCAAGTGCAGAACTCTTTGGTTTAAGAGTTGATGAAAGCTTGAGACTCAATCAGCATTTTAGAAATGTAGCAAAATAAAAATAATAAAATACAAAAAAGACATCAAAAGCTAGCACTACTATAAATAATCAGGCCTTATATTACTAACAAGACTCCAGTTACCTATTGTCAAACTTACTACACACTTCTCTCAGTGTTATCAGTCTGCACTGCATTCAGTATGCCAAACTAGAGCCAATCTAGAGCAATGCTACAACAAAAAAATAACAAAATTTGCCACAAACCTAACTAACAGATCTCACCATTGCACTACTGTTTTAAGAAATTAAACCAGCTGGAATTCTCCAAGTACTTTAAATAAACCCAGCTAAAAGCTGCTGACAAAATTCTCTTGTCAGCATTATGAGTGTCCATGGTAGAACAACCTCTTTCAATGGAAAACACCCATCAGACCCCACTCAAATGACAAATCTCTCATGACTAGTCAACAGTCTCACAACTCTCATGGTAATGCTCTATACTCCCATTATGTATTCAAGTTCTGGAATAACTTACCCTCCTGCCTTCAACAACTTGAAAGCCCACATAACCTCAGACATGAACAATCCTCACCAAGTTAGACCACCTCCCACAATTACCCAGAGTCCCTCCCTTTCTTGCTATTTTCCTCTTTTAATATCACATCCTGCTGTCTCTACTAATTCATTAATTTATCCTGTAAATATTAGCAACTACATTGTATATATTGCACTTTCATAATAACTTACCAGATAACTTTTACCATGGTTAGTACAGTACTCAGTTTGAATTTCTAGCTGACGATTAAACATTTCAATTCTTTATCTCCATGCAATGTGAATTTTTGCTTATTAAACTCAGACTTGTAAATGTGTATTATCTGCTTTACACAACAATTTAGCACGTTGTATTATTTTGAACTCTAATATGTATCTTTTGTCAATGTGTAATATACTCTGCATGTTTTCTCTGTTTTCCTCACTGGGATTGTCCTGAAAAGATATATTCTAAGGCCCATTTAGATTTCCTCATTAATCAAACACAAATAAATAAATAAATAAATAAATAGATAATGTAGCAAACGGATTATGGGCCTTGCCATAGCTATGTGTGTGTGGGGTTATTTCTCCTCGGTCACTATGCACATGGATGTGATGAAGAATGAAGTAAAGAATCACACCTAAAATGAGGCCCTATTTTTCATGTGTTATTTCAGAAAATGTGGCAACCTATTACTAAATAATAGAACAGCTTTGTCTTCAGTGTTAGCAATAAAAAGCTGCTCAGAACTTTGTTCCTCTTTGTACACTGCCTGGTGAAATTCATTCACGCCTTATGTAAAATGTTTGAATGTTATTTGAAAAAAATGATAAATTCATGTACATTATGGAAGCAATGTCTGAAGATTCTCTTATACCCCAGACTATGAGGTAGAAGACACTGGTACCACATTTTCTGTGTTAAGCACTAAAGTTCAGGTTGATGTTAAAACATCACTGTGGATCTACCCTTGAAGGAAGTACTTGCTTATTTTACATTTTACAACTTGTGTATTTCTGTTTGTTTGAATGTATTACTGAGGTATATGGGTGGGCCAGACTGGGCATTCCCCATTTACAGACCTGACATATGAAGAAAATCCCCATTAACATTGTAAAAAAAAACCATCCAATTCATAGCTATAGTAGTGATTAAATAAAGAAAGCACAGCAGCCAAAATGTTAACAGAATTAAATGAATGTAGGAGTGCAATCAATAATTAATACAAAAATTAAATAATAGATTAAATATTGGTACTTTTAATGATAGCCTAAGTCTATTATGTTACTCATTTTATTTCAATCAAAGTCTGCTATTAATTAAACTGGACAACAGAACTGGACAGTGACAGAACAGCTACAGAGATAGAGAAAATATCTTTAATTATCCAAGACTGAATCAGACAAATCAGAATTAATCTCCAGTGCGTATTACAAAATCTCTTCCATGACTACTATAAACAATACTATCACAATGATCTCTCAGATGAAAGGCCGAAATATAAAGCATTACCATGGGAATTTCAATCACACAAAGAACAACAGGGAAAATTGCCACTGATATTATCTATTTGTGACCATTATATTTATCATCATATGTTTATGAACCAGGTTTTCATACTGCAAATGTTAAAAAAGGGAACTACGCATAAGGTAATGTTAGACACTGCTTTAATTAATTCATAGAAGAGACATGCATTTGTTTATTTTATTTATTATTTTTATTTGATATTTTTTAACCGGGTTAGCCTGATGTAGCCCCTTTTCAGTAGAGACCGGAGGAGATAAGCTCCAAATATAGCACTAATAACAAAAGTGATCAAATGGCAGAGTTTTAAAGCTAAAATAGTACTTTTACAATTACAATATGTCAAAAAGCTAGATAAATGCTAGAAAAATGCCACAAATGAGGTTTGGCAACAAACCGATTTGTCCAGGGGCATCTTCAGAAGTGGGTTAGAGAAATATACTAGTGGGGTTAGAGGGTTTGCGAATGGAAAGGGTTAAATGGAAGGAGGAATGTTTGGGAGGAAATAAGGTAAGGGTGGGGAGGGGCTTAATGAGGTTTAGACAAGTGTAGCTGGGTAAGTAATCACATTTTGGCGTGAACTTGCTACATGGCAGGTTTACGTCCATAACGACCAGTAGGTACTTTGGTGGACAGTTAGGCTTTTGGTTAATGTAGTAGATACAGAGGAAGTAGGTGTTGGTTGTATAATAAGTTTTTTTTCCTCTCTTTTGCTTCCCTGGTAAATGGTGGGGTTAGGGGTTTCAGGCTTGGTGCAGGTTAGATTGGTAGGAGAGGTACGCTGACTCACAGCATGTGAGGATTGTCCTGGTCAGCTGGTTGATGTTTAAGTTTACTTAGTGTTACATTAGCGATGGGGGAGGGAACTGGCTCCCCTCACAGTTTGACCATTGGTGGTAGGGTCTCGCAGTTACAGCTCCCGCACTTAGGTGTAAGGTTGTGGTCATTTACGTTTTAATGGCACAGTTTCCTGCTGGGTTGTTTTAGGCAGTTTCATTCAGGATTAGATAGGGAGGTGAGAGAGCTTTCCTCACAGTGCAGTCATTGGTGGGAGTAAGTGGTGGTACCGACTCCTGCGGATAATATATAAAGTCGTGGTCACTTTAGGGTGGTTCTCCTCAGCTCTCTAGTGGTGATAGCATGCAGCCTCACATGATTTTCTCCTCAATTCATTAGTTGTGATGGTAGGCAGCCACACAGTTTCTGCATGATGATTAAGATTTTTTCAGGCAGCAATGAAGCACTGGTGAGTCACATCTGCTCACCGCATATGCATGTGGAGCGGTACTGCATGTTTGTTGGGGCAATAAGGTTTACTTGCTGTCATTCTTGTCCCTGGGAAGGAATTTGGCTGGTAAAGGAATTGGCTGGTAAGTGAAGAATAGAACGAGACGTTCAGTCATTTGATGCAGAAAAAATAGGGATCTGTGGTGGGTCATCTGATATATAATAAAAAAAAATAAAACAAAATAAAAAAAAAATAACACGTGGTGCAGCTGGGAGTAAAGATGCAGATCAAGCAGTTTGGGTGGGAGTGCAGTGGAGTATCGTCATGGACTGGTTGTCGGGGTCACCGGTTAGTTAAGAGGACTTTGAAGGAATGAACGTATTTTCTTGAATAGTGATATGTCGTGAGCAGGCTAGGGATTAGGCATTCGTTGCTGCACATGCGCAGCTGGTTTCAGTGGAAGGGTTGACCGTTAGTCATTAGCACTGCCAGGCTTCACATCAGAACAGGGCTCTTCTCATCAAAAAAAACAAAAAAACAAATGGGTAAGATTTGTTAGAATGTCGTCAAAGGTACTTCATATGGTCCGTTCCTCTTAACATTGGGTTGTTAGACAGCAGAGTTGGTACACCAGGATTTAAGGTACATCCCCATGACTCGCTATGCATTAAGATGAACCCTTTCTAATGGCATTTACATGTCCAAAATTGCTGGTTAGCTGGCAAGGTAAGGAATTGCTTATTAGGGTTTTCACTGAGTGATTTGACTTGTTGGCAACGTAATTGTATGGCTTCTTTGGTGGGATATGAGTTTCAATAGGACAAGCGAGTTACTTCAGATTTAATTATAAAAGTGTGTAGATATCTGACAGGAAAGGAGTCAAAGATATTGGGGGGCAGGGTGAGTAGGAGTTTAACTACGTGGGAGAGCGTGGTTGTGCTGTACTTGCTACAGCACATCCGGCGAGGTACTTGCTAATACGAAACTAGTATACTTCATCAAAGCTCTCACCGGTGCAGATTTCTGCAGAATGTTCAGACTTTACTTCATGTTTTGGTCCATTGCTCAGATTCCAGTATCTCCATCCATCTCCCTCATTCATTAAAAGTCCCCCTGTTTCTTTTTTGTTTGTTTTCAGTAAATAAAAAAGAAAGAAAAGTAAAACACTTAATACTAATGGAAAAAATTCCGACCGACCGGACCGTTTTCCATTGGTATATTCTCGGATTTACAATGGGCACCTTGGTTGGGCTGACCAATCAGTGTGTTTATTTTTGAATATTAATGAACATTAATTGTATAATTATATCTATGGTTTAACATATAGTTAATTGTCAAGTCACTCAAGCTGGGGTCATAAATGTATGCAATATGCTGTTTGGCCAAGCTAAAGTAAGATAGGTCTCATCTTTTGTCACTGTTCTGATTATCTACTCCTATTCATAACTGTAGTCCCATCATGAATAATTAATTCAGACACTTTCAATACGCAAATGTCAATTACCATATTAAAAATGGGCAACAAGTACTAACAAATGTATGACAACCAGTCAAGTTATAACTCTTATGTGTTATACTGTTGTAAACTGTATATCTGTCCCAGTAACTGGACACATGTACCTTGTATCCATTAAGTTAGGTAATTGCATGAAAGAATGAATATATATTTTGAGGTATCATTTATAAGTAGAGTGCCTAGAGCCAGGCAGGGGCTCTGCATGATCTAGGTCTAAAATAGCATACAGCATTCTATGATAGTGGACTGACCATGGTTAAATATCACTGACTCCTATTCCAGTAGGCTGTATATAATGATAAAAGATGTAATCTGCCTAGAACAGATTCAAGTATTGATTAATTCATAACTTGTTATACTATTTTGAAGAATATGGTATCATATGATGATACCTCCACTGTCAACATTAAAAATACAAAAATGTGCAAGTGTTACAGGTCACAAAACTAACACAAGCTCAGCCTGCAGTAGGAGGATAAACTCACGTGTGAATCTTTATTGAAAAGAGACTTCATCTCAATGTGTGAAGCTAAGATTTAAATTATGGGAAGTGGTGAATTTAATCAGAAAAGGAAGACAACATAGCCTCTGGACCCTTAACTTGAGTCTGGAAAGGTTTTTTACAAAAACCTAGCGATAAGCGTTTGGTTGTGTGACTATGCTGATATAAAGCAAAGGTATAGTTTGGCCTTGAGATAAAAGAAAACAGAAACGAAAAAAAAAATTATCAGTATATAGATGTTCTCAAAACTGATGCTAGTAAGTAAACTAAAAATTCAAGAGTCTAAAGTGCTTTCATCTATCTACTGATAAGTAGGTGGGGATTTATCAGATTGGTAAAAAAAAACAGTACAATGACATTAAGTGCATTCATATGGTTAACTTCAAAAATTATAAATGTGTGCACATCCTATAGTTGATGCCAAGACCAGAAGAAATAAAACTCCATGTACAAGATGTCTGTACTCAGTCATCCACCACACCCTTTGCAGAGTGCAGGTTGGGCAGGATAGAGGTCGAAGTGTCAAATGAATGGCCATCACATAGTTTAGTGAGAAACGATCAGTTGTGTTATTTCTGTATACATTTTGAAACCACCCCATTATATCCTTATAGGTATTGGGCAAATAATTATCAAAGTGCATATTATTCTCCTGAAGTATATGTGCTGTAGCCATCTGTAGTACTATTTTTTTCTGTGTGTGTGTACAGCTTCTGCCTGAACAAAGTTCACAGGAACAGTTTAAAATAGAACCTAGGCTGAAAGGGTATGGAAAGATTCCAGAGAGCACTATTTTCCCATACAGGTAAGCTGTGCACACATATAAGTGTAACAGTTTGAAGTAAGATGCAGTCCTACTATTTATAACTTGCATTAAACGAAATCTTGGCACAGTATGAGTACAGTATGAGAGTTCAGGTATTAATAAATATTTAAACAAGTACAGCAGTGAATAAGATGCCTTGCATAGTATTAGTAATTATATCAGTAATGTTAAGGAAAAAAGGTGAAATAAAGGAAAATAATTTTCTAATGTATCTAGCGGATGAGGAGATGGCATATAATTAAGTCCCAGCAGAGTAGGAAAATCACCTGATTGGTTGAAGCCACCTGTAAGAACAATTAAAGTAGTAAAGGCAGTATTCTGTCTTTAACTGATCTCAGTGGTGTATATAACTGAAAATCTTTATAAAGGATGTTAACTGAAGCCCTGCCTACATTGCTTTCAGTATGTTATTGCAACTGTAACTAAAATATGCGTCAATATATAAATGCAGCATTCTGTCTTTAAGAAGCACTTGCAAATGGTGGTTTCAATAAAATATTGTAAACAAAAGCATAATTGGCACAAACACGATATATAATTATTATTTATGTTAGTATAATAGACTGCAAAATATAAACCTCAACAAAACTTGAAGGAATCCACATATTCTTCCCAAGTATGCATAAGTACTTTCCATGTCATTGTTCTCATGTGTGCATAATTACTTCCTGTAAATTCTGTTACTTCAATAAAGATACTTACCAGTAAAATTGGTTTAAAGCAAGAAACTGAATACTATGTAACATCGTGTGTGAATTTATTGTGGATGTTTTCTCTTTGTCTCTCCCCCATCACCCCATCATTTTTATCTTTTTCTTATTTTAATTATGCATCCCTTTATTCTGCTTTATTTCTCTTCCATTTCTGTTTATTTTTGTACAGATCCAAAACCCTCAGGAGCAGCTCAACCATGTACCACTGAGATTAGAGAATATTCACCCTCTTGTCATCCAGGCACTTCCTCACAAGGTCAGGGCATTTATCCTATAGCGTACTCTTGAGCCAGTGGAAGACTCACTGCCCCTGTCAACATTGACCAGCACACCATCCCAGGCCCCTCCCCTCAGCATTGGGGTCTTCCACTGCAATACATCCTTGCACACCTGAACATTGGCTCTGAGTAGTGCACTGTAAAGCATTGCGTGGATTTTGTACCTGAGAAAACTTGGGCATCTACCTAGAAAGGAACCCAGACAGGAAAGAAATCAGCTTGTAAGCATCTATGCCCTACATGTTTTAATTCCTTCCCATATGGAATTTACTGGACTTTCTTGAGAGAGACCACATCCCTTTGTTTATGGGACCCTGAGACTCTGACTAAAGAAGTTATTTGGTATGATTGCATGATTTTCTTTAGTTATCACTACAGAAAGTCAGGGAAGTGTCTGTACCACTGACCTTTGTCTAACTTTGCAATAAAACAGTGTTAATTATATGAACTTTAGTATTTTAATATAGCGCTAAACGTATTCATACCAACTCCAACAAAATGAGCTGCATGAACATCAAAAAATGTATATATATATATATATATATATATATATATATATATATATATGAGCATGTGCAGCCCACAAATATACAGATGCTCAATAAGTCACTTTAAAAACAAAATATATCTAAAATATTAGTCCCAGTTTTCATAAAACTATGTACAAGTTAATATAATACACATAAAATAACACACCTTAGAGCATCATTCAACATGCACTCTAAAATTCAGCAATTGGATTTTTACTGTGTGCAAATCTACATCACTGTGTAGTCCATCACCTTGCAAAGCACTAGAAACTGGACTGCAGACTAATATCTGCGAACAGCTGAAGAATAGCTGTATATAAATAATCAATCATTAAGAAGTAACTTGTTTGTTACAGAAGTAAAAACTAAAGCAATCAGCCTAAAATAATACTTCTTAAAATATTTTCTAGTCATGTACACTAAATGCAGGTCACAGATTATACTTTCAAGGGCTAAAAAATCTAAACTATTTTACAGTCATCTAATCTGCAAGGCACAAGAATATGAATAAGTCAATCATATCAGCTTTAAACTAGCATCTGAACAGTAAATGTAAATAGCATTATAATATGATATTGTTTAATGTTATTAATTCAGAAGTGTATAAATTAAAACAGACAAGGTCACACACAACACACTTTCCATTCAATCCTTCTCTTTCAGCTTCAAGAAATTCTTACTGCTATATTAAACAAGTCTTTCCTTAAATAATGGACATAGTGAGTTGAAATCTTTAAATTATGATTCATCATACAACATATAGGCAGATAATTATAACAGAGAAGCTTGATGAAGAAAGGTTGTTATTTATTATATATATCTAGAGATTACTGTAGATGGTTTAAGCTAAGATGAGCCAAGCATGTGCTGTTTTACCAGTTAAAACATTAAAGATGTGTTGTTTACTTGTTTAACTGTTCATACACTGAAGTGTCAACTTCTGTGTTCACGGTCAGTGGTGCCTAATAATGTCATAATAGTGTAATATAACCAGTCTGCAATCCTTTTCCCATCATAATTGGGCACCTTTAATGTGCAGTAACAATTGCACACTTTAGTTTGGGTGCATTTGTAGTTGCAATTGGCTACAATGAAAGATGTCACTAGACAGAGACATGTTCGGTAGATCCACTCATTTAATGAGGTTATGGTTAAGAATTCCATGATCCTAGAAGCAGTGGGAATGTATCTCAAGGTTGCACCTTCTTTATTATTACAGTCACTAGATGAGACAGTGTGATGTTTCCCAGATTTCAAACAAATGTATAATGAAAACAACCTCACTAAGTGGCAAAATATACTTAATATATTGAGGTATTATTGAGCTTGTCCCAAAGGAAGCCCTATTCTGCCTGTGGAGATCAATGTACAGCCAGAAGTATCTGTGATGACAACCTGAGTAACATAAGTGAAAGAAAACAGCCACATCTCTAGTCTGCTTTCCCTCTTATGTGCTGTTGCAAAGTAAACTCTGAGCAGACTGATGAGCTCTCTCTTCAGAGGTAGAGGGCTTCTATCCATATCTCCAGGTATTTTGTCAGTCTAGAAAGTTACTAAAGGAAGACCTCAGACTTGCCTATGGAATGTAGCTAAGATCCCCCAACAGCAACATGTAACCCCTCCCTCCCTTTTGGATCAGTCCCTTTGTTTAAAGAAAAAAATATATGTTTGACAGAGGGGGCATCATTTTGATTTCAACCTAAAATGATCTCTACTTGTAATCTTATACTAACAATGTCACACAAGCATATTAGCAAGCAGTTATAATGGTTTCATAATGACCACAGCATGTGTCAGCCGACTTTCTTACTAACAGATCTTGAAACATTCTTTTTGCTAGGTTTGGAGACAGGCATTGATATTCTAGCTACTGGACTCTTAATTCACTAGAAATCTCATACATAAAGTTTGTTTCTTCCAGTAACAGGGCATCTCCTCTGGCATCTTCATCTTGTGTAACTGTTTTTATTTTTTGATAGGGTGCATGGCTGTTGGCAGACACATGTTATATACATAATTGTTATACAATACTTGTTGAAAAATAGTATATTTATTTCCTTAAGTGAGTCATTTCAGTTTTTTATACTAATGTGAAAGGTATGCTAACCAGAAACATGCAATGCTGAGGATGGTGTAAAAAAACACACTGTGGATTTGATACAGTCTACATTCTAGATGTCAGTGTACAATTTCAAAAATCATGCCTACAATATTGATGGGGAACTGAACCCCTCATATTCTATAAGACAATTTATTTGGTTCAGTATGAATATCATTTGTCTCCTCATGGCAGTTATGAGAGTTAAAAGAAAGTTTTGTTTGAAACTCCATGGCACAGCTAACTCTTAATGGCAGTAAACAAACAGAAGATTTTACCTGCAACCAAAACGAGAAATTCCACATGAAGGATTTTGTGATCTTCCTGCTAATCAGTAAATCTAGCGGACAGACATACAGCTGAACACAGCCACTCTGCCTGATACCTTTCCCTACTCCTTCCAGTGGTCATTGGACAGAAATGGATCTGAGGAAACAAAATAAAAAATATCATAAGAAATAACAGGTGCTGTACTTTAAACATAGTGCTACAAATTCACAGACATTGTCTATCAGTTACGGACTGATCAAGAAGAAAATGGGGTCTTACAATGACATTCAAAGGCACTGACTTTAGCAGATGCTTGACTTACTAGTTCTAGTGTGCTGTCTCTTTAAACCACTTAGCATACAGTTGGCCATATTCAAAATAATTTATGAGGTACACAGATAACACCGCTATACTAATGGTTTGTTGTAGTTGTGTCCTGGGATATCACATTATTCCAAGGAAAGTTATACTTGAAGACTGCAAAGTCAAAAGTTGGTTTACAAATAAAAGGAAAGAATAGGATAAAAAAAAACTGGTAGACATACAAAAAGAAATTAGTGAACTAACAGCAGATAACACATCTCCATTAGCTGTCATGTATAAACTGAACAAGGAATAGCAGGATATCATGCAGCATAAAATATCAGTAAACCTGGAAGAATCAGATTACAATCCTACTCAATTAATCCCAAGAATATGAACAGGATTGCGATTAGATCTAAACATTTAAATGAGAAAAGTCATATAAAAGAAATTATGTACACTAGAAATAATAAGACTATTAAAGTTACAGTTCTGAAAAAATATCTTATTATGTTTTAAAAACCATTACAAGTATATTTTATTTATTTATTGATTGATTGATTGATTGATTGATTGATTGATTGATTGATTGATTGATTGTCATTTGTTAACTGGGTTGGTCCAACTGAGCCAAAGGCCCATTTTCAATGGAGACCCGAGGAGAAAAGGTTACAGTCACAGTCTTTTAAGACAAACATTTATATCACAAATGGTATACAGCAAGAATGTATACAACAAAAAGAAGTTAATTAAAAAATAAAACATAAATAATAACTAAAACATAAATTATAAATAAAACAAAAATAAACAGTTTTTTACAACTTTCTGTGTGTATATACATATATGCTGTATACAGTAACAACAAGATAATTTGGATGCCAAAAAGTATTTACAAGGACTGGGTGTTGATATGGTGTAGTATTAGCTCTAGGGAGAGGAGAAAAAACAGGGGAGATAGAAAAATAACTAGAGTAAGAATGTAGAATTTAGGAAGAGGGTAAGTAGAATCAGGTAGCAGCTTAACATGGACAGGACCAGGCACTTTGTAGACAGTGTTTAAGTTCAAGTTTGAATTGGGCCTTGTTGGGGATACTTTTTATATTATGAGGAAGGGAGTTCCATGAGTGAGCTACTGAGTATTTGTTTAGTGACTTCCAAACATTTTTTTGTTGGTTTGTAGATGTCCAGGAGATGTTTCTCAGCTGTATGAAGCTGACATCAGGGGTTATATTGCGATACAATATTAGAGATAGAGGGGCAGGAAGTGGGGTTATAAAGAATTGAGTGTATCATATGCAGTTTTGGAAGGACCAGTTGTTTAGGGAATTCAGGCCATTGCAAAGACTTAAGGGCAAGGCAGTGGTGGGTTTTATAGGGGAGATTGGGGGCAAACTTAGCTATTTTATTGTAGGTTTGCTGTAATTTTCTGAGAAGGGATGACTGAAGGTTAGTAAGGACTGTGGCTGCATACAGAAGACAGGGTAAGAGGAGTTATATTAATAATAATAACTCATCTACAAGTGATAACAAAAGTATAAAACACTTTCTTGATCCTAATATTCAAAAGAAGCTATCCAAACACAATATTAATAGCATAGATAAACCCTTTTCCTTTAAAGAATTAAAGGAACAAATAAAAAATCTTAAAACAAAAAAGGCACCAGGGCTGGATGGTCTAATTCCAGCATTTTACAAACTCTTACCTGATAACATCTTGAAAATGTTACTCAGTACTTTCCAATGAGTTAAAATTACTGCAAACATCCCTCCCTCATGGAAATATTCTATCATCTCTCCCATCTTAAAACCAAATAAAGAGCCCAAACTTTGCACATCATACAGGCCAATTTCTTTGTTTAACATCAATTACAAGATATTCATGCCTGTCTTAGCAGACAGATTAAGTAATATTCTTTCAATATTAATTCATGAAGACCAAACCAGTTTTATCAAAAACAGAAAGGTACCAGACAATGTTTTGTTTGTGTCTTTCAGCTTTTCCCGGTTAGGGGTCGCCACAGCGGAACTCCGGTCCGCTAATGATTGGTAGTTGATTTTTACGTGCCGAGTTACCAGCCCTGATGCACAACCTTCAACGAAGGTACGCCCATTCACACATGTCTCCACGCAGAAGATGCTCTAGCTGAGAATCGAACCGGACAGTGTCTTACTGTGAGGCGACAACGCTACCGCAGCACCACCACCGCAGAACCAGACAATGTAATTGTCCTTAATAGACTTATCAAACAAGAAGAAAATGAACTTTCTTTTTTAAGCCTTGATATAAAAAAATAATAATAAAATAAATAATACAAAAAAGCTTTTGACTCCCTAAGTTGGCCATATCTGTTTAAAGCACTGCAAAAATACAATTTATCCCCAAACTTTATAGGATTAATTAAAAAACTATATGAAAAGTCTATAGCCTATGTAAGGATTGGATCTTATCTGTGTAGCCCATTCAAAATATTAAGATGTACTACAAAGTGTTATACAAATTATTCTCAAGATACAACTGTTTGCTGATGACCTATTAATAACTTCTAATGATATGGAAATTTCAATAGATCACCTATTCCATAATCTAGACTTCTTTGCAAAAATCTCTGGCCTAAAATTCAACCACAGCAAAATTCAGGCACTTCTAGTGAATAAAAATGTTACTATGAAACTTAGATCAAAAAGCGCCATAAACTGGGAGGTCACACATATAAATATCTAGGTATCATTATTGAATCTATTTATTAAAAAAAATCACTCACATCTAATTACCAACAACTTATAAACTCAATTACAAGTCTAATTGACAGTTGGAACAGATTTTTCTACACATTTGAAGACAGGCTAACTTTAATCAAAATGATACAGTTACCTAAAATCTTATTTATTGGCTAAGCTCTAATAATTCCCTCACCTATCAAAATTAAACAGAAAAGTAATAACATATTACTCAGCTTCCTTTGGTATACCAAAAAAACCCAAGAATGTATCTTTTCTGGCACACCACAAGTTGAGATGAAGGAGGTATAGGGTTTCCAAATATTGATTTTTATTTAAACTCCGCATTTATTAAAATAGTGTTGCTTTGGAATAATGCTTCTTATATATATCATGTTGGAAATTAATACATGAAACCTTACTTCCTAATAGTAGTAGGACATTGCTTGAACCATATACTCAAATGCATACAAGCATCTTTATATGGATTTTAAAAATATACATTCAAAGTGAAAGGTCAAAACTTGTTGTTGCACCTTTACAAACCAAATATTGCTTTTGTTTAAAAAGCTTATGTTTTCTAATCAATTAATTAAAAAAAATAATAATAATTATGTTTCCTGTTGCCTACACAAATGAATGTTTGATATCTTTTGATACTCAGGAAATGTTAGAATTTAAGAAAGGTAACCTATTATATTGGAATCAATTTCTCTCAACTAATAAAATAAATTCTGCAGACTATTTGATAGCATATAACAATGCATTGGAATATTTAGAACCCAATGATGGAAAGTACTTTGACAAAGGAAAAGAATTATACAAAAGAAATAAAAAAAAATACAAGAATTGTTATATAAGCGAAGATGTTTTTTACAAAGAAAAAGAGAAGAAGTATTACTTAAGTCAGTTAGTCAAGGAAGTCGGTGGTGTAATGAAAGAAATAAAAAAAAATGTAAAAGGAGAAAAAGAAAAAACTCAGGAAAAGATTATGAATAGTGTAGTGCAATGTGAGCAAGAAATGCTTAAATAAAAAAGATGGTAGTGAAAAAACATGGAATGATAAAACATTAACATAAAAAGAGAATAAAGAATTGGAAAAGGAGATCTCTTTAAATGAGCCAGATAAAATATTAGTAAAAGTATATATAGATTTGGCTGCAGGTACAGATGGAAAAGGGTATGAAATGTATAAAAAAATTAAGGCATTGGCAAAACAAATGCTTTTTTTAAAGATTTTGAATGAATGATTAAATATGAAGGTTTTATGTATAAAGAATTATGTAGTGGAATACTTAAATTCATATGGAAGAAGAAAGATAGAATATAATTAAAATACTGGAGACAAAGGTATTGAATAGTAATGACTGTAAGAAAATAATACAAGAGAGACTTGAAACTAAAATGGAAAATATTATGTAATATAACATATATACTAGAAAGGGAAAGATTATCAAGAATTATTAATGATAGAGAAATTGTGGATGATATTATAAACAGAAAAGAAGAAGCAAACATCATGATAGGAGATCTTAATAAGGCGTTTACCACAACTGGAAATTAAATCTTGGGGTAATAATGAAAGAATATAATATAAGTGAGAATGTTAGGAAATTATGTGTGTCAGCACAGAGTAATAACAAAGTAGAAATATTTGTAAATGGACAGTAAATCCAAGAGGTACATATGAAGAGTGGTGTAAGACAGGGATGTCCAATGAGTTGTGAACTCTTTGCGTTAGTTATGAATGTGATAGTATATGAAATAAATTACAAAATGAAGGAGGTGGGGTGTATAACACCTCAAGGGTTAAGAATTCCAATTCTGTTGGCATATACAGATGACATTATAATAGTGCAAAAAAATTGGATAAAAGAAGCAATAATTTTCACAAATATGTCTCTAGAGATGATAGGGATGGCTTTAAATCAGGATAAAATTAAATATTTAGGTGATGTAGTAAAGATTGGGGCATACATTATACAATAAACAAAATTTATGTGTTTGGTATAAAATTTGGGAATAAAGATGTAAGTAGAAGTCAGTGGGAAAAACAATAGAATAAATAAAGGAAACGTCTTTTCTAGAGAACATATAAATGGTTATTAATAGAAAAAGCTTATATGATAAATTCAGTACCGATGGGAAAATGACACACTTAGCAAGTATATTTATGTTGCCAACAGTATTTGAAAAGGAATTATTGGAGATAATTTTTTTTCTTTTATATGGGGTTTTAGAGTAAACTCAGTAAAAGGAGGAGTTTTGTATGTCAATACACAAGAAGGAGGTTTAGGGTTAATTAACCTAGTGATATATGCTGCTTTATTCAATTTGTACAACATATTAAACTGGATGCATGGAAAAGATGAGAGATAAGTAGTAAAACTATGTACATATATTTATGATAAATGCTGGGGGTACAGTAAAAAATATAAGAGAAAAATAGTGTATAAATGAATAAATAAAATGTGCCAATAAAAAAAAAATGTTTTTGTGGAAAAAAGTTGATGATATAGGAAAAGATAGAAAAAGTATGGTAGAAGAATGTAATGAAAGAACTTTACTATGTAAAATCATGGGAAAATCTAACAGATGAAAAAAATAAAAACTATAAAAAACAAATGGTGTAATCAGAAAGTAGAATGCCAATCTTTTTTGTTGAGACTGCTAATAATAAAACTGACAGTAAAAGCAAATATGCCATATAAAAATAAAAATGATAGAATATGTTTATGTTGTCAAGAAGAAGAAACTATGGAACATGTATTTCTGAAATGTAAATGAGTTAAGAATGTACAGGGAGCACTATGTAAAGAAGATTGTTTTGAAGATATAAAAGAAGTGGATAAAATAAACATGGATATGATTAAATATATTTATTATAAGAACAGAAATAAAGAATATGTTAAAAGACTAGATAAAAAGTTATTTTATGTTATATGGAATGAATGAATAAATGAAATTATATTTAATGGCAAATGGATTATAGCAACAATATTAACTAAAATCAGATGGTGGTTATGGAAAAAGGAGTGGAGGTCTAATGGGGATGAAAATTCAACATGACTGTAAAGGAAATTATGAATGTGTGTAAACAGATTTGTATATATAAATATTTGTACATATATAAATATTTGTACATATGTAAATATTTTATAAATAAGAGATATTTTTGTATACAAATAAAGGACCCCTACTCTTTTGAATAAGTGCCATGGAATATGGGATTATTTACATCCACCTGAGCTACTACTAGCTTAGGCAGATGGGATTTTGGTTTAATATCTCAAGTAAAAGATTCATAAATGCATATAGAAAACAATTAAAACATAAACATGAATTTTATTGTCTGATCCCTTGCCACTGACTTACAATTCTCACTGTCCCATCCAAAAGCCATTTCTCTGGGCTGAATGCACAGAAAGCCATCAGAGTTCCAATTCAAGTACCATTAAAAGGATGAGATAAATTCTCAGTACTTATGCTATCATTTTTGAACTACAGGTATGTATGTTAGGACACATCCTTATATTATGTAGTTCTACACAAATTTATCCAATGTGGCTAAGGACTTGTGAGCTATTAAGTGTGATCCAGTTCTAATCCAGAATTGTAACACAGCCCATGAACTCCCTCCATTGCACTGCAATTAAGTTTATTAGCCACTGCAGAAGACAATTCTAACTGGCGTAAGTTAGTATTATGAAGCCTCGGGTAGGATTACCTAATCTGCTAGAATCAACCTGAACCCCCTTGTTAAGCTACAATACTTCAAAGCTTTTCCATGGAGCTCCATGATCTGGACCAGCAGTATCATTTGATACTTACAAGAATGCAAATGTGTGCAGTTTTGTATGATAGCACTCAGGCCTGATCCTCATGTAAGCTATTCAGGAATACAAGCAGACAGAGCCAAAAAAACACACACTGCACAACAGGCATACAAAGAGCTTATATTGCCAAAATCTGAGGTGCTTTCCTGTACTAGAGGAAAGTATTCCAGTGGATAGGCAGGAATGGAACAAAATCATATTTCCAGGATATTAATGACTGGCCTACTGACAAAAAATATCCTTAAAAATCCAAAAATCTTAACTACCATCCATTATAAAGGTATTAGCTTAGAATTTCACTAGCACCACAACTGCAGCAATTAATTGGATTTGGAACATTTTATAGGAGATATTCTTCCATAAGCAATGACCTGGTGTCTTCAAGTCTGCACATAGTTCCATGGAGTTATTATTGGATTATGTCTTCTTTTTCTTGAATGAGAAGTACAGATTTCTTTTAAAATCTGCCAGGAACATTTCCTTCATAAATGGGATTGATTTCAACTGCCTGAGTGAGCCCTTATTATTATTATTATTTTTTCTTTTTGTGCAGTATTTTTTTCCTTTGGAGTTAGCTTAGTTTGTTTAAGTTTTCAGTCAGTGAAAAGTTGACTGGGACTGCTGATATGAAGGAAGACTTCCAGTTCACTCAAAATAGGAAATTATTTCACCTATTTTTGTGGGTAAATACACACTTGGGTGAGAATTTCAAGGTCTGCATAATACAGGTGTAAAATAAATAGATGGAACAAATGATTTGTTTGCTTACTTGCTGCAAGTGAGTGTGATAATCTTATACAAAATTCTCTTTGCCTCATGGATGAAATGTGTTTATTAATTTTAAAAGGGCACATCATATTGACACACTAAATGTTTTTGTTTGTATGCGTTGCCAGAAGTTTGTTTGAAAATTTCCCAAGTAACATTATACATTCAGGTGTTCTTTATCAAGCTAAAAATAAACCTGGGACTTGTTTAATCAGTGTTAAAAAAGGTCTCCCCCCAAGAAAGATTATATGATTCTATTTATTTGACAGTGCTTACTCTATTCTTACTAGTTTTGTTATAATAAATATATTAAACGATAAGATAGATGACTAACCTAATTTTATATACAAGAGAGGTAACAGTTTTAAGAATTATTTTCAAAGTAGACTCATTATGCCTAATTTGGCTAATAACATTAAGATAGGGATGTTTAAATGTTTTAACTGTAGATTATGTAATTATTTATTAACTGATGTACAGGAAGTTAATGTTAATGGTTTTGTATGCACATTTAATAATTATTATACATGCAAAAGTAAATATGTTGTTTATTTAGTAATCTGCCAATCCTGCCCCTCTTTTTATGTAGGGCATAAAAGTAGAGAGCTGTACAAATGTATGTATGAGCACAAACATGCTGTGGAGATAGAGGAAGTAAAAAATGCTGTAGCAAAGCATTATAAAACCAGTAAATGTTTGGTGCATTTTAAGTTTTTGGTTTTGGAAGAAGTACCAAACTATGGCAGAAGTTTTGATGCTGAAGATGAGCTAAGCTAGCGAGAGTATATGTGGCAAGTCAGGTTAAATACCTGCTTTCCACCAGGACTCAATAACAGAGATGATTTTGTAGCCTATTTAAAAAGGAAAGGCCTCAGGCATTAAAGCAGTCAGTTCACATGAGCAATTCTTTAGATGTGATTGGTGCATTTACTATTTAAATTGTTTGTTGATATGTAACATTAGTCAGTCTGAGGAAGTCATAGTAGATGAGAGAAGTGCTTACTGTTTAATGTGTTACTGAATAAATGCTTTATTTGGGTAATCCGTATGTTCTTTTTATTTTATTCCTTTGCCAGAAGTTTGAAAATTTCCCAAGCAACATTATATATTCAGGTGTTCTTTATCAAGCTAAAAATAAACATGGGGCTTGTTTAATCAGTGTTAAAAAAAGGTCTCCCCCCAAGAAAGATTATCTGATTGTATTTATTTGACAGTTCTTACTCTAGTCTTACTAGTTTTGTTATAATATCTTAATTTTCACTTTCTCTTGTGTTGTTTCCCTCAATCTGCGTAGGCTACACCAAAACTCACAAATCAGTCTTCTATTTAGAATGCAGTCCTTGTATATCTGATTTTAAAAACACTTGCCTTTACATTAAACAAAGAAAAAAGAAAAAAAAAACAGGCTACAATGACTGGCTGTTTTGCATGATAACTACTAGCCTTACAATCTTTATCCTTACTCTTTGCTGAGCGTCATTTAGTTGACTCTGAGAATGTCATAACTGCAAAGTTGCCAGATTGATTTATTCCATTTGAAACTCAGTGAAGGGTGACATGGTGTTATATTTTGTCTCACTTTCTTTCTGTTCTCTGAATTTGTGTACTCTTGGAGTTATATCTGTATGGATTTAATCTGTTTCAATTACTTCATTAAAAACTATTTTATTTGTATATTTTATTACTGAATACATATCATTGAATTTATCTGGAGTTTATTTTTTACCTGTGTACTGCTGATTTAAAGCAAAGAAATACTAGACTGATCGTGGTCATGAAAACATTACTTAAATGTCTGATGATTTACTTGTTTTTATGTATTGGGAAAGTCTTTTATATAAGAAACCACAGTCTGCTGGCATAACTTTGTTAAAATAAATCATATCTGGGTACATTGGCCCCTTGGTTCAGGTTTACTGAACATTTTTGATATTCATTAATGCATCCGTGGTTGCTTTTGGCAGTACATGCATTTAGTGGAGGAATATTTTTTGTTGCTTTAGGGATGTTTGCCTTGATCAGATCTATACATATTGGATCAATTTGGAATAGGTTTTGTCATTAAGAATGGTAATGTGGGCCTTTAAGGAGTAAGTGGGTCTTGTTGTGGTTGACAGTGCACGGTTATGCGAACCACATTTGAGCAATGCTAATGTGGGTTCCTTGTCTAACAGAAGGCCAATTCACAGTGGGATTTCTAGACATCACACCTTTGCTAATTTGACAGACAGTAAATACATTATATATATATATATATATATATATATATATATATATATATATATATATATATATATATCATGCTAAAAGTTTGAAAAGTTATGTTTCCAACAATTATGTGGACTTACCACTGGGAGATTGATTAAGATTGTCATGAAGGCCCACATTCCCATTCATAATGAAAAAAACATATTCTAAATGGATCCAATACATATTATAGAGTCAATTAAGGCAAACATCACTCAAATAACAAATATATAGCAGGCCTTATAAGCTGCTACATTTAAAATGTTTTTGGAAACCATAATTTAGTTTTATGATAAGAGAGATTCCTATTTTTGAATGATAAAGTTACCATGAGTTTGGGGATGGTGAAGTAGTTTTGTAATGAAGAAGCTTACAGCTAATTGAATGCTAACTTTTTTTTAAAACCATCTAGTCTTTTGACAAGGATTTGCAATTGTCTAAATGAATAAGTTTAATAGCAACCTTGGGGACTATGAAACAAAAATGCCATTTACATGGAAAACACATAAAGGAAAGGTGTGCTTTCTTGACAATAACTATGGTGAGCAGTCCAGATGGCATAATAAAAAGAACTTTAAATGTACGCATGATATGAAAACGTCAGCAAATGTTTCTTCTAACTCTATGGGGCAATTTGCTTTTGCCGTTGATATGGAGACTGATGGGAAGGCTGAATCACCAGTTAATAAGAAAAAAATATGGATGTGCACAACCACCCTATTTAAATATAGAAGGGAAGAGAAGAAATATAGACTTAGAAAACTTTTTGAGGAAGATAGTGGAACATACTGCCAAATAAAGGCTGAGACTTTTACTGTTTTTTTTAAACATCTTTATTAAATTATCACTAAAGACATAGACAAATATATATAAACAGAAAAGAAAGTAAACCATTTTAACATTTTTCCATTTAAATTCAATGCACATATACTGTCTTTGCTACTATCATCACTGCAACATTACAAAAAAATTGCTGAATTCCTTTCTTCCCTTAAACCTCACTCCTCCTCCTCCTCCTGAACATTATTCTGCATGTATTGCACCCACAGTTACCATTTACTTCTATGTAATTTGCTCCTTCCCTTTACTAAAGATCTCTCTCCCAGTTTTATCTTTGTTATAATCTTCAATACATCAAATTCAGTTTGTTTAGACTTTGATTTCCTTTTTATAATAATTATTTTTTAGGCAGCCAACAGAATTAAACTTAATAAGGCCTTACTATGTCTAGGCAATTCGGATCCTGTAGCTCAGCTCAAAAGAATCATTTCCCTACCTACAGCCATTTGCTCAACGAATATTTCTGATAAGAGTACTCTGTAGGAATTTTTTTTTATTTTTCCAACTCATTACACTCCCAAAACATATGTTCCCGGGTAATTCTTTCTTCTCCATTACACCTCCAACATTTGCTACCTGAGGAAAAAACTCTGAAGTCTGCTTGGGGTATAAAAATACCTATGCAAACACTTCCAAGCAAAGATCTTAAAACTCCTGGACTTAGCTGCATACTTGGGTGCCCTACATATGTCTTTCCATTGTTTTCTTATAAATTGCCTTTCCGGTTTCTCTTCCCAATCTTTACTAACCTCCTCTGATTAATTCTTATAGTTATCAAGCAATATTTTATATGTCCTAATTATCCATTTTATAACAGCTGATTTTTTTTCTAGATTCAACTAAAAACTCTGTCAGGTCAGATCTTTCAGTTAAAATTCCCCTGTTTCTTTCTCTTTGCCTGTAATCTGACATCAAGCCCTGGAAGGTATGATAGTCTCTACCCTGCAATCAAAATAATTTCTTGACCTCATTCCACTCAATTACCCTTCCTGCTGGAGTTATTTGCTCCCAATATCTTGGGTCCTTTGACAGGTTTCTCTAGTAAATTACAACCCCTTAGCCTATTTTCTGTAACCCTACTTGCAGTCAACCCTGTTGGCAAAGTCTACTTTTTCCACTCTCATCTTTGCTTAGTTGTTAGAATACTGTCCACTACTCTATGCATATAATATTCTGTGATTGTTATTATTCTTACAAAAAAAAATAAATAAAATAACTTTAGGTCCTTCCATTATGGATAAAACTATTAAAGTAGAAGGACACTTTGAATGTAACAGCATAGGCATAGTGTATATTGTTATATGTTCCTGTTGTTACTCATTTTACATAGAAATGACAACAAGAAAGTTAAGTGCTAGAATAAAGCAACAGTTATATTACATAAAGAAAAGAGACAGATAATGCACTATTTAAGCATTCTACTGTATGTAAGTCTTTTAAAAAGTTTTATTTTTCTGTCCTAAAGTTAGTTCCAAAAGACATGAGGGGAGGTAACTACAAGAACAAAAGTCTTAAAAGAGAAACTTTCTGGCCAATAAGATGCAAGCAGACATATCCCAGTATTAAAGAAAGCATCTGTCTAAAGTGTTTTTTACAGTAGCATATTTGTTAATACTGGCTGGCTTACATACAAAATTTCCATTAATTTAATGTGCTCTATAGACTGAATTGATACCGTCAGTTGTTTGGCCAAGTAGTATTAATCTGTTTCTAGTGTATTTAAATGCGGTTTTTACTGCACCTTTTGTTCTGATGAAGTCTCTGGACAAAAGAGCTAAATCTCTGTGAATAAATTACAAATTATTTTACTTGTCGTGTTTCTGCTGCCTTCCAGATAATATTTTTTTGCTATAAGTTTGTTTCTACATTCTGTGGAATGTTTTTTTTTTTTGTTGTTATTATTCTTCTTAAGGATCTGCATTCAAAATCCCACTCTCCTTCTCTGTATTTCTTGAACTTCCCTCTGGCTTCATCATCATCATCCCTTTCTACTTAGAATTATAACTTTCTGCTCATGTTATGCATATGAGCCTTAACTGTGTAGCTTTAAAGTATCCCTTCAAAGTAGGTAAACCTAAACAACCATGTTCTATTGGAAGGAACATTGTATCTCCCTTAACTCTTGCCCTCTTTCCCTCACAGATAAATTCCTTCAATTATTTATTATTTTCTTCTGCACCTTCTCCTCACTTTAAGTATACCTGACCCATATATAGGACTAAAGGCACAAAAAAACATTTTCACTGCTTGTATTTTACTATAATATTCATATAAGAGTTTCTATTTTCTCAATTTTTGTATTATCTTTGTCTAGCTTCTTCTCACATATCCTTAGCTGCCATAACAAAAGCATTTTTAATTCATCTTCATAAATACTTCATGTTATCATGTCCCCATAAATATAGGTATTGATGTGGCAATTTGTGTGTGGGTACATAATTTATGTCTATAGCCTTTGTTATAATCTTCATTCATTTTATATCCCAAAAAGTTTGGAAGCTGTCTTAAAACTTTCCACAACACTGAGATGTTCTTTTCTGCATTTATGAGGTACAGAATAATATCATCTGCAAATAAAGCCAACTTTTCTTGATTACCAGACCAATTATATTCCTGTATTGCTGAGTCCCTAATTTTCTTTGCCAATTGCTCTACATTTAAATATAGAGCAATATAAGCAAATACCAAAGGAGAAAGAGAACACCCCCCCCAAGGTTTCTCTGTTCATTTAAGTACCATTAAAAGGATCAGATAAATTCTCAATAATTATACTATCATTTTTGATTTACAGGAATGTATGCTAGGAAGCATCCTTGTATGATGTAATTCTACACAAATTTACCCAATGGCTTGTGAGCTATTAAGTGTAAGCCAGTTCTAATCCAAAATTGTAAAACAGCCCATGAGCTCTCTCCACAGCACTGCCATTAAGTTTATTAGCCACTGCAGAAGACAATTCTAACTGGGGTAAGTTAGTATTATGAAGCCTTGGGTAGGATTTCCTAATCTGCAAGAGTCAGCCTGAGCCCCCTCGTTAAGCTACAATACTTCAAAGCTTTTCCATGGAGCTCCATGATCAGGACCAGCAGTATCATTTGATACTTACAGGAATGCAAATGTGTGCAGTTTTGTATGATAAGGCTCAAGTCTGATCCTCATGTAAGCTATTCAGGAACACAAGCAGATAGAGCCAAAAGAAAAACACACACTGCACAACAGGCATACAAAGAGCTTACATTGCCAAAATTTGAGGTGCTTTCCTGTACTAGGGAAAATACTCCAGTGGAGAGGCAGGGATGGAACAAAAACATATTTCCAGAATATTAATGAGTGGTCTGACAAAAAATATCCTTAAAATCCAAAAATCTTTACTACAATCCATTATAGAGGCATTAGCTTAGAATTTCATTAGCACCACAACTGCAGCAATTAATTGGATTTGGAACATTTTGTGGGAGATATTCTTTCATAAGCAATGACCTGAAGTCTGCACATAGTTCCATGGCGTTATTATTGGATTATGTCTTCTTTTTCTTGAGTAAGAAGTACAGACTTCTTTTAAAATCTGCCAGGAACATTTCCTTCATAAATGGGATTGATTTCAACTGCCTGAGTGAGCTCTTATTATTATTATTTTTTTTCTTTTTGTGCAGTATTTTTTCCTTTGGAGTTAGCTTAGTTTGTTTAAGTTTTCAGTCAGTGAAAAGTTGACTGGGACTACTAATATGAAGGAAGACTTCCAGTTCACTCAAAACAGGAAATTATTTCACCTATTTTTGTGGGTAGACACTTCTGTGAAAATTTCAAGGTCTGCACAATACAGGTGTAAAATAAATAAATGGAACAAATGATTTGCTTGCTTACTTGTTGCAAGTTAGTGTGATAATCTTGTACAAAATTATCTTTGCCTCATGGAAAAAATGCGTTTAGAAATTTTAAAAGGGCACAACATACTGACACAATAGATGTTTTTGTTTGCATGCTTTGCCAGAAGTTTGTTTGAAAATTTCCAAGTAACATTATACATTTAGGTGTTATCAAGCTAAAAATAAGCTTGGGACTTTTTTAATCAGTGTTAAAAAAGGTCTCCCCCCAAAAAATTATTTTACTGCCCTGCATGCTTTCTCTGTTCAAACACAGCTTATCTGAGAGGAACCTTTCCCTGTTTATATATAGGTTGATGATTTGTAGTTCCAGGGGACATAGTTTGGCTAGTCTCTGAGCACTGTAATAGGGATCTAAAAAAAGCCTGTGAAACAGGTATTCCTGACGGAAACACCATTAGTGGGTTGTTTGCCATGTAACCACTGCACATATTATACAGTTGTTTTAAAGACTGATCACCTTACTTCAGCCAATGTGGCAAGGACCTTTGAAATGAGGTCATTTATTAATTGTACCACTAACTGAGTTGCTAATATTGTATTATGCTGTTGTGGGCTTTTTCAGTGATATCAGTTATGAAAAGAATAGAAGTAACCTATATCATCATCTTGGTATGCATTCCACTTCCAATTTATGTTTTATTGATATGGATAACATAATTCCACTTTACCAAGATAACACAATTAAGCAACAAATGCTGAAAAAAAAAGAGCAGCAATGGATTATTTCTTTAGGGCAATGTTCCCACCAGAACTGAATGAAAAAAAGAAAGAAGCTTACGCCACTGCTATGTGAATCTTGGGAAACCAGTAACTTGTAACTACTTCTAAACAAATTTATCCAATGTACCATCCAATAAATGCAGCAGTCATCAAATATTTCCACACTTTAATCGAACACAAAAACGAACACGAACAACATAAAAAAGTTAAGCGCTTTCACCTGTACACATCACAGGCTTCATCAGAACTACCATACATTTTAGTTAGCTTAAGTTTAAATTACCTTTTTGGCGCCAAACAGTACTTCACTAATTTAAAGACACAATGTCACCAAAAATACCAAAAATTACATTACGTTGCTGTGTGTCTTGAAAACTGATCAATTCATTCAATAAACCAAATAAATGAATATAATAAATAAAATATGTAATATATAGATAAAATATAGATAAAATGCATATCTTATTACTAACTAAATATATGTATCATATACATATATTAGTACATATAACTACCAATGCAAAAACCTATCACATTAAAATACATTAAAATGTTGAAAAATAAAAATATATAAACATATTATTATAAATTAATTGTGAGTAAAGGTTTAATTGAAATGTTGTCATTCAGACCGGGAGTGGTAGATGCATCCGTAAATATTTGCCACCACATTTCACGGTAGGATAAATACCCTTTCATATCACCTCCCCTAGGGTCTGATTTAATAATGTCTATAATGCCAAATAAAAAATGATGATCAATGCCATATTGGTTAATGTGTCTATACAACGCATTCTTTTCATCTGCCTTTCTAATACAATACATATGATCGTACATGCGTTTGTTGAACTGCCTCTCAGTTTTGCCAATATAGAAAGCTGAACATTTTGCACATAATGCAATATAAACAACAAATTTCGTTTTACAATTTGCATGCCTAAATTTAATACAAGACCTAGAAACATTATCTAACCTCACCACTTCTTCAGTGTTAATCAAATAACACCAATTACAACTACCACATTTATATGTGTGAGTAAATCTATTGCTTGATGCATTTGAACCTTTCTCTAAAATACTTTTTATATTAGAACCCATTTTATTAACAAAATAAGGTCTATGAAACGGTATTTATCCTACCGTGAAATGTGGTGGCAAATATTTACGGATCAGTTTTCAAGACACACAGCAACGTAATGTAATTTTTGGTATTTTTGGTGACATTGTGTCTTTAAATTAGTGAAGTACTGTTTGGCGCCAAAAAAGTAATTTAAACTGAAGCTAACTAAAATGTATGGTAGTTCTGATGAAGCCTGTGATGTGTACAGGTGAAAGCGCTTAACTTTTTTATGTTGTTCGTGTTCGTTTTTGTGTTCGATTAAAGTGTGGAAATATTTGATGACTGTTGCATTTATTGGATGGTACCTTGGATACATTTGTTTAGAAGGAGTTACAAGTTACTGGTTTCCCAAGATTCGCATAGCAGTGGTGTAAGCTTCTTTCTTTCTTTCGTTACTTGTTGTGGTGAACGCCATTTTGGTTACAGAACTGAATGAACATATTTAATTTATTTTTTGGATTAATATTCGAACAGCTGGGTAACTACAGCAGAGCTAGTAAGGGAGACAGCTGGAAAGGTGCTTGATGTGACATCTGAAAAGAGGAAGGAGGACAAGGAGACATGGTGGTGGAATGAGGAAGTACAGGAGAGTATACAGAGAAAGAAGTTGGCGAAGAAAAAATAGGACTGTCAGAGAGGTGAAGAAAGGAGACAGGAGTATAAGGAGATGAAATGCATGGCAAAGAGAGAGGTGGCAAAGGCTAAGGATAAGGCATATGAAGAGTTGTATGAAAGGTTGGACACTATGGAGGGTGAAAAGAACCTGTACCAATGGCTAGACAGAGGGATCGAGCTAGTAAAGATGTGCAGCAGGTAAGGATGCTAAAGGATAATGCGGGAAACATACTCACAAGTGAGGAGAGTGTGTTGAGCAGATGGAAAGAGTACTTTGAGAGACTGATGAATGAAGAGAATGAGAGGGAGAGAAGGTTGGATGATGTGCAGATAGTGAATCATGAAGTGCAGTGGATTAGCAAGGAGGAAGTAAGGATAGGTATGATGATGATGAAGAATGGAAAGGCTGTTGGTCCAGATGACATACCTGAGGTGGAGGTGTTTAGGTGAAATAGCAGTGGAGTTTTTAACTAGAATGTTTAATGAAATCTTGGAATGTGAGAGGATGCCTGATGAGTGGAGAAAAGGTGTTTTGGTACTGATTTTTAAGAATAAGGGTGATGTGCAAAACTGTAGTAACTACAGAGGGATTAAATTGATCAGTCACAGCATGAAGGTATGGGAAAGAGTAGTGGAAGCTAGGTTAAAAAAGGAGGTGATGATTAGTGATCAGCATTATGGTTTCATGCCAGGAAAGAGCACTGCAGATGCGATGCTTGCTCTGAGAGTGTTGATGGAGAAGTATAGAGAAGTGCAGAAGGAGTTGCATTGTGTCTTTGTGGACTTAGAGAAAGAATATGACAGGGTGCCTAGAGAGGAGTTGTGGGATTGTATGAGGAAATCAGGAGTGTCAGAGAAGTATGTAAGAGTGGTACAGGATATGTACGAGGGTAGCATGAAAGCGGTGAGGTCTGCGGTTGGAGTGACAGATGCATTTAAGATGGAGGTAGGATTACATCAAGGATCAGCTCTGAGCCCTTTCTTATTTGCAATGGTGATGGACAGGTTGCAGATGAGATCAGACAGGAGTCCCTGTAGACTATGATGTTTGCAGATGACATTGTGATCTGTAGTGAGAGTAGGTAACAGGTGGAGGAGACCCTGGAGAGGTGGAGATATGCTCTAGAGAGAAGAGGAATGAAGGTCAACAGGACTAAGACAGAATATTTGTGTGTGAATGAGAGGGAGGACAGAGGAATGGTGAGGATGCAGGTAGTGGAGGTGGCGAAGGTGGATAAGTTTAAATACTTGGGATCGACAGTTCAGAGTAATGGTGAGTGTGGAAGAGAGGTGAAGAAGAGAGTACAGGCAGAATGGAGTGGGTGGAGAAGAGTGTCAGGAGTGATTTGTGACAGACAAGTACCAGTAAGAGTGAAAGGGAAGGTCTACAAGAGGGTAGTGAGACCAGCTATGTTATATGGGTTGGAGACAGTGGCATTGACAAAAAGGCAGGAGTCAGATCTGGATGTGGCAGAGTTAAAGATGTTAAGATTTGCACTGGATGTGACGAGGGTGGACAGGATTAGGAATAAGTATATTAGAGGGTCAGCTCAGGTTGGAAGGTTTGGAGACAAAGATAGAGAGGCACGATTACATTGGTTTCGACATGTGCTGAGGAGGAATGCAGAGTATATTGGGAAAAAGATGCTAAGGATGAAGCTGCCAGGTAACAGGAAAAGAAGGAGGCCTAAGATAAGGTTTATGGATGTGGTGAGAGAGGACATGCAGGTGGTTGGTGTGACAGAGCAAGATGCAGAGGACAGGAAGAAAGGGAAACAGATGATCTGCTGTGGCGACCCCTAACAGGAGCAGCTGAAAGAAGAAGAAGAAGAAATGCTGATAACTCCCCCAATAACCCCAGTATACCCAACATAGTAGTAAATTGCCAGAACTCTGAGCACCTTGATAAACAAAAAAAAAATCAAAAACTTAAACCTGCTTCTCTTGCAGCTGCCTGTCATAAAATACCTCAAAACAGCTGCAGATGCCATGACATCTAGTTTCTAAACATATACGCCACTATCTCAAAAAATCTATTGTCCTAAAACTCTGGAAACAATCCCACATCATCCCCTTACTTAAAGTTGAAAAATCTTTTGAGGTAGCAAGCTATAGACCTATAACCTTTTTGCCCCCTCTATCCGAATTACTTGAAAAAAACGTTCACTTACAGTTGATCAACTTCCTAACAGAGAACAAGTTACTTTCTACAGCACAGCATGGATTTAGGCCAGGTCACGGCAGAGAGATGGCATTGCTAACTTTCATAAACTATGTTCATGAAAGAAGAAATCAAGTTAAAATGGTTGCATTTTTATTTCTAGACCTACCCATAGGTTCACAGGTTTATAGTTGTGTACTAGTCTAACTACTTCTGGCACCTTTTTAAGTGTATTCATGCATCCCAAATCTCTGACAACTTCTGGTACCCTAGGTAGTAGTGTAAGTAGGGACACAGGTTGCTTGTGTCCATTAGAGAGATAGGTGTAAAACCAGTAACACCATTGGGTATAATAACTGACCATAAATTAAGATTCAGTCAGTGTATCCAATATACATGCCAGCCAGCAAACCAACCTTAAAATAGGATTTCTATGTAATGTCAAACCTTTTCTGTCAGAGCTTATGTATAAGACCATTGATCAAACCTATCTGCTTCTTAATCTGCTATATATCTCACCAGTTCTGACTAGACTGGAGCAATCATACAATAACAATGCAAAGTCTGCAGGTTACCATATTAACTGACCACATCATCGACTTATACTTCAGTGTCTTCATCTGGTGGGAGCTGCTTGATCTATTAGCTTATAATTAAATTAATATTGCCTACAACATCCTCTACAGCCCAGAAATATGCATGCCACTACTTATTAAACTAGTAGTTGCCTCATAGAGAACTATATTCACTGAGCCAACACGTAGTGCTTACTCAACAATCTAAAAACCGTAACAGTGACTGCCTGCACTCTGCATACATTGCTAAACTGTGGAAGTCTCTCCTAGCAACATCACAATATCTCATTTTGTCTACTATTGAAAACATACCTATCATAAAATGGTCTGCACTTGTAACACCTCCATTTCTAAGCACCCCTTCTATTCTAATTATTTCCCATCTATTTTTTACAGTCTGATAGAAAACATACCTATCAACAACACCATCCTTTTACCAGTGTCATTACTAAGTCATTTCATTTTGCAAGCAGATAAAGAAAATATCATAAAATCTACATGTTTGTCTCCTAGTTCCATGTCTGAAGTGAATAACTCTTTGGGCAAAATATGCATATGCCTCATCTGCTATATACAAAAATTTCAGTGTACCTTTATAAGCTGTAGAATAAATCTGAATGTTCTTTTGATATGTATAACTTCAGCAGAGTGTAAATACTGTATAGTGTGGTTAACATGCTTATCACCTGTAAAACTGTTTATAACTCAAGTGTTATGTAATATATTTTTATTGTTATCTCCTGCTAATTTCCTATGTAAATGTATATAATGTTGAACTTTTCTGCCTGGGCTTCCTCTGAAAGTACCTTTGCTAGTTGGACTTTCCTTGTAATCAAAGGCAAATTAATGAATAAGTATATCAGTACATAACATAATCTAGTCTTTCCACAAATTTTATATCCATTATAATTTATCTCATTACTGGGTCAAAGACAAGTTGTGTCCTTTCATTATAGATTTAACTTATGGTATGGGCACAGTGTATTAAGGTCCCCTTATTCAGTTTACAGTCCTTCACCTGAACACCATGTATTCATACTTCTTAGTAGCCTAGCCAAACGGGTCTATATTACACTCTGGAAAGCCAACAATGTCAAATCTGATATTGTCAACACGAGAACAGCGAAACTGCAGAACATCGAACAAGTAAGTGAAAATCTCCATAAGGGGAGATTTCTGTTTACTTCAATGTAGTGCGGTCTCAGAGTTGGTATATTTAAGTAGTGGGGAGTGTCGGGGGTGCAGGGGGGGCTTGGCCTCCTGCCTACACCGTTTATTTATTTATTTTTTGTTATTTTTATTTTTTTTTCTGAACATTCAATGTTTTAACAGTTTGATCACTAAAGGTCGACCTTTAGTGATTTGAACTGTTAAATATTCGATGTTCTAATATAGACCCTCACCAAACCTCTTGCTTAAGCACCTTCTTTCCTATAAAAGGAAAGTCGTGCTTTTATGCCTTGCACTAAGTGAGTGGCAGATCTCTGAGGAATTAGTTGTCAACCCTTTGCCTAGAATCAGGGCAAAGCAGAAAATAATCAAGCATAATGTCTCAAAATCATTATTATTTTAAAGGTTTCCAAAAGATGTGCATCAAATCTCCTCTGAATAAAAGCAGATACATGCATTCCTGCAGAATTTTATACAATTAAAATCACAAGATAATAGATGACAACCTATTCTTTTGCATATTACACTCATTCATCTGTTAAAAACTTAAAAGCATTCATTGTGTTCACTTGCTGGAATGATTGACATAAATAAAGCTAAGCTAAAAGATACCACAAGTGGGTTTTAATTGCAAGCTATTTGTTCTCTCACAAATGCATAAAACTGGCAAAGAGTGCATCTGACCTTAATTTCTACTGTGATTGCATTCTGTTAAAATGTACGTTTTTGATGTAGAAGTTATTTGAGGAATGGATGTGCCTAAGGAACTTGTTCAGCTAAATTGGTGGCCTTGCCAAGTAGATAATATATTGGTCTAGATTTACATTTGGGTGATTTTATGGCTTTAGTGAAATTTCCTTTAGTCGTGCAGTTACACGATGCTAAAGCCTGCAACATGTGTTATGTGTACATAACATTCATTATTCTGATCAAAATGTCGTGCAGCTAGCTTAAGGACAAGAATTTTTCAAAACTGAGATAGTTTAGCATTCACCATATAAACTGATTATTATAGGTCTAACAAAAGGATCATGGCAGAACCAAACTAGCATTTATAATCACATCATGGCATTGCAGAGTAGTGCAAGTACTGTGAAAAGGTTACGACATTTGAAAATCAGAATTTTTGCATCTGTTCTCCTAAATAAAAATAAATAAATAAAGCAAAGAATGCCCTAATTAGTCTCTTACTTCTTCATTCATTAGCTGCACAATCTGTCACTAAGATAGATTTATCTGTTCTTTGTGTGTAGGAATTGAATTGTGGATGAATTATGCAGGAACTATGTGGTAATTCGTCCTAAACAGCATCTCAGAAAGATAAAATTTGATGATAACTGTCAAATTGTTGCTCATCCCAAGGAGTTTGATTGAACATGACCTTTGTGTTTTGTTTTTATCCAGTCAGAGATGAAGTGAAAATGCCTTAACTTACAACTACCAGTTCGTTTACTGAGCAACTGATGCACAGTAAACATAGATTATTATGAAAAAAGCTTCTCACTTGTGGACTCTGTACTTATGGACTTGATTTACTCACTTCTATATAACCTATTCAGTACCTCAGGCCTTGTGAAGCACGCTCTGCCTGCATCACCTTTCTAATGCATGCTAACCCAAAACATAACCCTGTCCTACCCAAACTCTACACATTACTTGAGAAAAAAAGAAAAACATTTCCACTACTACCACTATTCAGACAAATTATAGCTGTATGAGGGGTGGTGTTTTGGTGAACAGTCTAGAAAAATAAACTGTTTGTATTCCTTTTCTGATTTTTAATTTATCTGTACATAAGCTCATTTTGGAGAGGCTCAGAAGGGATATATTTTAGATTTTCTTTTTCTATCAAGTGAGTTGAAGATAAGGTGAGGAATAGATCAATCAATACACACACACACACACACACACACACACATATCTATATATATATATATATATATATATATATATATATATATATATATATATATATGAGGGAGAGAGAGAGAGAGAGAGAGAGATTTCTGAGAACCATGAATTAAGTTGAACATGATTAAAGTAAACACCTGTCTTGCTGATAAGGTCAAGATGACTACAGTATTGAGGTTGGGGAATATGCCTTTTCCCTGGTATTGTGCGATGTTGCGGTTGGGATATATAAGTAACAAGGGGATATGGAGGTACTGTTTTTAACTTGCATGCTCAGATGTTATTTTTCTGGGCATTCATATTCATGTTTTGATATTTGTTTAACTTTTTTTGTCAGCATTAGGAACATTGTCATTTGGTTGTTTTGATTATTTTAGTACACCTAACTAAATAGATAGATTGATTAGATAGATAGAGATTTAGATATAGATAGACGCATATATATATATATATATATATATATATATATATATATATATATATATATATATATATATATATATGTCTATGTTGGCCTGGGAAGACATGATTGACAGAGCACAATGCATTTGTCTCCCTTGGGCTTCAGGCTCCTGGCAAAGGCTCTTGCCTCCCCCATGGTGCCTTTTTTTAGGCAATGTCTTGAGGTCAAAACTACCAGCATGAGAATCTCATCTGAATGCAATTTAAAGGTCATGCTGCTGAACAATAGGAATCTCAACATGAAACTGCACTCATTGCAAGCATTCTTAACTCTGGAAGATGCTGACATTTTTCAGTCACAGGAACTTGGCTCAAAGCTGAGGAGAGTACCCCAGCCTTACCTGGTTACTCATCCTATCATACAAACAGACCCCAAACTGAGGGCAGCAAAGCCAAAGGAAGTGGTGTTTCACTATATATTAAAGATATATACACCTCCAGACTGGTCAACAGTATGACACACAAGAGATGCTCCAGGTGCAGTTAACGGTTGACAACCTGTATTCAAATCATAGTTGGCTACAGGCCCCCAATGTTGACTCAAGATGCCCATGCCGCCTATCTGAATCTCCTTGAATCTATTAAGATTCAACCCTATACCCTGATTCTGGGAAATTTTAACCATTCAACCATTGGCTAGAAGAACTATTCCACCAAGAACATAAAGGGTCTATGATAAATGTTCGAACATCCAAAATGTCGAACATTACATGGTCGAGACCAAATGTTCGACATTTGGATGTTTGAACATCAAATAAAAAAAAGTACAAAAAGAAAAAAACACTTTAACAGTGTAGGCAGGGGGGCAAGCACCCCTACACCCCCCACATCCCCCACACCCCCTACTTAAATATACCAACTCTAAGACTGCACTTCAGTGCAGAAAAGGGAAATTCTCCCTATCTGCACCATACAGAGCCATTGAAAGTTTATCTTCAATCATTCAAAATTTTGAACGTTTGGTCTCGACCATGTAATTTTGAGCATTCAAAGATTTGTCAGGTATCTGAACATAAATGCTCAAAGATTCCTTGACTTTGTCAATGCCATTGCCTTGGACCAGCTGGTTGACACCCCCACAAGAGGTGACAACATCTTGGACTTGTTACTAACCAACATAGGGACATGGGCACCAGAACCATAGTGCGAGGGGGAAGGGGTTCCCCCCACTTTTGCATCCAACTGAACTTACATTCCCGGCGTGTTTTTACTTATTCCCGGCATGTTTTTACTTTAACAGCTTCCCGGCTGACATCATCATGAAACGGACATTTTTGAGCTGCTGTTCAGGCTGTTGGAAGTATAATATTCAGAACAGCAAGGTAGCATTACATTAACACACAATATCAACTCGCATATTTCGGCAACAGGTTACAGACTGTATAACAAAAAAGAGAAAAAAATCAGCACCTGAGGACTTGAGAAACATGCCAAATGTGTAGAGTTCAGTTTAAAATATTGAACGCTCAGACTAAAGTGCAATCATTTGTAATATAAACAGATTCCGGTAAAGAAGGGTGAGAGGCAGGTGGAAAGTTTTATCTCGATTTTTGTTTCCTAAAGTAAGTACTCTTGAAACAAAATAATTAGAAAGTGTTATGCCTTATTTCAATTTTCCACTTTCTTCCAGTTAAAATGTTAAGTCTGTGTTGCGCTAAGAAAAGAAAAGATACATTTTGTTCGCAGGAAAGTGCCTTAAAATGTCAGTTATTAAAGGACTGCCAGAGGCAACGTGCAAGTGACAAACCTATGAATGTTTATAAAGGAATTATTTCTTCTTGACTTTTATGTTTTGGTTTGAAGCCCCTTGTTCCTTGGCATGTGTTCTGTATTTGATACTAACTGTCCCGATTTTCACAGAATGCCCAGATTTTTGCCTCAAATCTTTAGTCTGCATCTCATAACATTTGTGTTTTTCTGGCAAATTGGTAAGGCTTGATGTCACAAAATAATGACAAGCATTTGAGTTTCACATTTCATATTCTTCAGAAAACATGTGCTAACACAAATCCTGTTATTTGCATATTCTTCAAAATACAAGTACAACAAATGCACCCAATTTCACTATGATAGTAATTTTCTCGGTCAAACCGGGTTTGATATTCACATTACCTCCTTGATTTTTGAATTCTTTGTAATATGCACTTCTGCTGAACAAACAGAACTTATGTGTCCTGTTGTGCATCATTTTATTCTCCTCTTATCTATGTTATGCTGCAAGCATGCTGCATAGTTAATTTGCTAAATATTTTCAGCAAAATTAAATGCAGTTGGGTAGAAAACGTGTTTACTCACATTAGTTAGGTGAGGGGATTTCAAAAGATGGAGAGTTTAATTATATCAAGTAAAAGGCAGCCCACTTGCTATTAAACTCACACAAACTGATACTTCTGTGGTGCCTATAAATAAAACTGCATCTCAAAAATATGACAATTCCTCTCTGAAAATACAGCGCAACAGAACAACAATGCAGTTGTAAGTTTGGCACAGGTCTCTGAAGTACAGGGCAATGAATAGTGTTGTTGGAAGTATTGTGGATAAACAATATTTCCACTCCTACAAACTCACCTGTGGTTGAAGTCACATTGTACGTAGAGAAACCTTCATCGCCAAACTCGTCTTCATCTTTTGGTTTGCTACCACCTCTGGAAATGTTAAGATGCTCAGCCATTCTCATTAATTGTTGAACGTGGGCGCGGCTCCCTTTCTTTGATCCAGATCACTGCTTAATCTGTATGAGAGGGATGTTCTAATTTGCCATTTTCTAAGTTAGTATCCTTTGACATCACTACCTGACAGAGCCAAATGAGAGCTCCTTGACCAATCCTGTGACTGCTGCCATAAAGGAAAATGTATCTAGGGTTCCTCAGGTGCAGTTCAAGCCTACAACAGGTACCCTAGGGAAGATTAACCCCTACAGAGAGGTTATGAAAGCATGCCTTGGGGGAATTTGGAGTATGTAGGAAGTGCATTTTTGCATAAATGAGTCATCCTAAGAAATGTTTATATCACACTGCACTATCAAGTATAAAGCCAGTTTCAAAGTTGTTCTGAGACTGCCACAAAATACCAAAACAACACACTTTTGCAGGCAATATTCCCCTAGTTACAGCTATTCATATTTAGTATGTGCTGGTGCAGATATTAATTTATGTTATTAGTTTGTCAAGATGATATACTGATTTCATGTTAGTTAATCAGATAAAGTGATGACAAGGATAACTGCCTTTCCCAAGCATGACACAAATTCAGTACAGGGACTTTCTAACAAGCATGTGCTTGCACAATGACTGCAGTGGGCAAAACGATTTTGAGCAAATATTTTTAAGGACTTCATGACTGCCGTCTCTCTTTGACAAGTATACCCTTCTTCCCAGTATTATTACCACTAATTTATCTTTCCCTTTATTAGTAGCGTGACAATAAATAGATATGCTTAAAGCCATTAGACACACAATGCAAATTCAGAAATACTTACATGTGGATCACAGGCAGGGCCACTGCCTTTGTTGATTTTATACTTTTGTACTAGCTATTTGTTCTGAATGATTTTGTAGATAACCTTAGCCCATAAACCCAGTTTCAGCCTTACTAGTTAAAGGAATTCAGCATGAAAGACATATATCTAAGTCTCTGTCCAGGTAACCCTGGTTAGATCTCTGATCATTTCACCCTACCTCCTCTGTGGCAATTTACAATGTACAGAAATTCTGGAAGAATCATATGGGTCATCCCAGTCCACCCTTTTATTTCCATTCCTTTTGTATTGCAGTGAATTATTTTTTTTTAATTTATAATATGAAGATTGGATGACTGGTCACCTGCTCATCTGTATCAATTTATTAAATTTCAGCAATGTGCATTTATCTACTTTAAGTTTAGCCTTTACAACATCACACCTGACTGAAGGGCCTGGGTCATTGGAGAAAATGTGTCATTTTAGTGCTCGTGCATACATGGACAAACCTGACTGAAGGGGTCATTGGAGAAAATGTGTCATTTTAGTGCATACATGGAAAAACCTGACTGAAGGGGTCATTGGAGAAAATGTGTCATTTTAGTGCTTGTGCATAGATGGACAAACCTGACTGAAGGGGTCATTGGAGAAAATGTGTCATTTTAGTGCCTGTGTATACATAGACAAACCTGACTGAAGGGGTCATTGGAGAAAATGTGTAATTTTAGTGCTTGTGCATACATGGACAAACCTGACTGAAGGGGTCATTGGAGAAAATGTGTCATTTCATTGCTTAATGCTTGTGCTTACATAGACAAAGTGAAGGGGTCATTGGGAAAAATGTTTCATTTCTGTGTTTGTGCTTACATGGATGGATAAAGTACAAAAGAGATCCTTGGGGGAAATGATTAATTTTTATGTCATTTGCTCCTGCCTAAGTTGATGCAGGATGCAGCCTGGGATATTATCGAGTCCCATGGAACCTGTGTTTTTAGCCTTTGAGATGGTGGTAATGACTTGTTCCCTATTGATAAGGGGTAGGGAGCAAGTTCTGGGGATATCCTGGATTACTGATAGGGGGACAGAGAGGTGATGTTTTCACTGAACCAGTCTGCCACCAAGTTGGCTATATCCAGGGCATTTGTGTACATGGTGTCATTGACCATCAGTTCTGTGGAGATCTGGGTGTTTTTATAGGTTCATACGTTCATAGGTTAGTACTAGGCTAACTTCCCTTGTGAGCCATTTTAAGCCTATCCAGTTATCCCCTGTGTGATTCAAACCCTGTACCTTGTGGGACACAATCTAACTGTGTAGCTGCAGAGGACTGTGAAACAGATAAAAGCCACTGTGTTGCACAGCAGCATGTGTCCACACATAGCAGTATTATAGTATTAATAGTACATGTACAAGGCACCCCTTTCAGCACATAGAAGCATAAAAATGCGCACGCATGCACACACACATACACACACACACACACACACACACACACACACACACACACACACACACACACACACACACACACATGCACATATATATTTAAAAAAACTGGAAAAGTAGTTGTACAGGAATGATATTGGCATACGAATAACTAAAATAGACTGTTGTTATAACTTGTAATGTAAGATCTGTGTCAAAGATCATTTTGCATTCTTATTAAAATAAGAAAACAGGATTCAAGCTGGTATTACTTATCTAAACCATAGTTTATTAAGTTAAAACATGAGATCAGTGCTTTCGTCCTTGTCGGAGCTTCATCAGATGGCGTCGATGTACATAGATAAATGCATAGATGCATATGCAGGGAATCATAGCAGAAATATGTATACTCCCATCAAGAAATAAACATGCACATACTTTGCAAATGAAGGAAAACATGGTGCCAGTTATCTTCCTATAACCTAGTGTTACAACTAGCTGTAGACACCAGCTCCTCAGTTTCAGCATCAAGTCTGAGAACAGATGCAAGCTTAACTGCTACTCTTCTTATTAAGTGGATCTGCCATCATGCAGAGGTTGCAAAACAAAATAATGAGTGACCAAGCATGCATGAAGTTGTAAATAAGCTGCCAGTCTATACTACTACATGGGTGCTTTGGTTATTGTAAAGATTTGCAGTGTATCACATTTTGGGAACAATAATGGTTTAGATCCAAACTGCAAAATGAAGTACCTATAAAGGATATGAGGCAATAGCAAAGTCCACGAACCAGCCATGAAGTACAATGTGAATAGTAGTTGCTGAAGTCTCTTACATTTTGAGCTCTCTGATTTGGAAATAAACCTGAATGATACGTGTACTTGAGGGACTTGTGTAGGACTTTGATGTGGTCACAATACATCAAAATGTTTCCTTAATAGTATAAAACACTGCCTATATAATACTTTGCACACCTAGTCAACCTCATCCTTTCCATCAGTTATGTTAACGAAGCTTGGAAAATTGCTGCTGTTAACCCCCTGCAAAGGAAGACCCTACCACTGACAAACTACTGACCCAGTGAACTATAGCCCAGTTAGGTAATTGAATGTGTCATCATGGAATTTGTGAACAAGACTATTGACAACCTACTAGCCCTTGACTCTAGCCAGTCTGGTTTTGGAAAGGGCATATCCTGCCTATTTAACTTGTTTTTTTGTAAGAATCACAGAGGCATTGAAGTATGACAAATTGGTAAATGACTGAAGTATAAACCTTATGCTTCTCATTGGATACCAAATTGAGTAACAGAGAGAACCCATTCAATCAAGGCTGGTGACACACTTTCTTCAAGACGTCTTGTCAGCATTGGTTTCCCCAGACCCCTGTTCAAAAACTACTACTCTTTGGAATATACTTGTCTCTGTCTAAGTTTGCTGATGACTGTAAACTCAAAGCTATCATCAACACTCCAGATGACACCTGTATCCTCCAAGAGGGTCGTAGCCATACATATTCATTATGTCAGGACTATGGAATAAATCTCATTGTAAAAAATGTTGTATCATATTCTTTGGAAAACAAAAATGCCCTTGGACCTACTACATAAATGATGCTACCTGTGAAACCAAATAATTTCATTACAGACCTGGGTTAGTTCATAGAAAATGAACTCACTATTAACCACTGTTAGGACATTTTTCTACCTACCCCAATTATTGATGAAGACATAGCCTCCAGACCCAAATAAGTTATTCTCTCACTCAATGTTTCTTTTATGAGGCCATGTTAATGTTCCCTTTGGCATGTAGCTATATAATTGTACATACCAACTAGAAAAAAAATAAAACTGTGTCTCCTCACACAAAAAATTCCTGGGTATTAGCTTCCTAAGCTACATAGAATTTCTAAACTCCTTCTCACTGTATTTCATAGGCTGTAGGCTTCGACATGGCAATGTTTGTCTGGCAGTGCTGCAAATGATACTGTCCAGATTGACCTCCTACATATTCTTAGAATTAGAAACACCTAACCTTCCTAAGGACCTAAACCTACATAATAATATAAATAGGACCTACAGGTGGAATAGATATTTCTTCCAAAAAATAACATACCTATGGAATAAGCTGCCATTACACTTCAAACTAACTAGCTACCTTACTTTATTTAAATATAACTTAGATAAATGGATGAGCTGCTGTAAATTCACTACAAGTCGAACTCCTCAGTCACTTATAGGCAAAAAGTAGATAAACTGCTGTAGGCGGGTTCTTAATGGCCTTCTAGACTGATTTCATAGTATATACCTATGAATACTTTGAATATTTTGTTCAGGTTTAGATATCACAACATCATTATCAACACTAAGAATGACAACAACAAAAGGATGACTAAAATGTTTACTGCAGAAAGTCAAGCTACATAAAAGAGATTGGAGAACATTTAAAGAAGGGATGAAGGACAAACCAAGCTACATAAAAATATAACAAACTGAAGAACAACAAAAAAAGTATGAAGGAATAAAACTCTGAATACTAGAATTATAGAAATAAATAGTCTTTGTAGGTGAGCTAAAGTTCACCTTAAATGTATTATTCTATTGCAGTTAAACCACTAACTTAATATATTTAATGTACCTCTGAAAAGAAGTGAACCATGAAGTTAAAATAGCGTAGTTCAGTCATTTATCATTTGACTTTGCGCAGCTCTAGTTTAGATTAATTAAACAGGCATTTAATGTATCAGATGCTTTCAATAACTCTTGGGAGATTAATTAGGTTTCTTGCTTTTTAGGAATGTAAATGAATTTAATTAAAACATTGTATGTCAAAGTACAGAAGAAGAAATTATTCAGCTTTTAAGTAAATGTTCAGGCAGGCCTGTTTTAATTTTAATAGCCTTCTTGTTTATTTGATCCTAGATTGTTAAGCATGCAGTTGCAAAGGAACACATCTTCTTTTAGTAAGAATGCTATCCTGGTTCTGAATTTCAGTGCCAGTATCAAGAATGACTACCCTTTGACTTATAGTCCTTGCAGAAGAATAAAGAAATGGATCACAAACGCTGACAGAAGGCAGTGGATTACCGCCAATGCTGGACATAGTCCTTATGTTGTGCTTGTAGGAATTCTGGATGAAACTGCAAAATCATTAAGCATGATAAATGGTCTGATTTTCTGAAAACACGCCACTGTAGTTTTTAATAGATTATTAGGGAGAGTATAAAACATATTAAGTTTACTCAAAATGTTCACAATTTTAAGACTCGAGAGTATTGGATTTTCCTAACAAATATTAACATGATAAAATGTATATGTGAATGTTTTGAGTTATGGGGAAAGAAAAGAGTGTCTTGGTATCTCTTTTCTCTTTGGAATGCAAGAAAAGTTGGGCATATTATATTCTTTGTATGTGGGGGTGCAGAAATACTAAACACAATTTTTGTGTGTCATGTCATTTGATCATGGTTTTTTGTTTCTTTGATTTTCTTCAGCATTGCTTTACTAGTGCTTGGCTAAGTATTTTCCCATGAAATTCATCCTTTTTAACATCATAGGAATGGATTATTTCTGTAAATTGCAGAGCACAATACAGACATCTCTGCATTTGCAAAGTGCTGATCAAGATCATATCTTTGTACTTTTTAAAGACATGTAATACTGACCAGCAGTGTTTTAGTCACACTGAAAATATTGCTGTTTTATCTCTAAAACATCTTCAGGCATGGACAAATCCTCTGCTAGGATACTAGAACAATATGTCTGAATGAAACAGAAAATATTTCTCTGCTGAATAAGAAGTCAATTATTATTTGAGATCACAGAGTTTCCATATTTATACAGCAAGTACATTAGTCCAACTATATTCTTCATCTCTGGCAAAAAATCCTTCCATAAATGTATGACTTTTTATAAATATCTAATTTACAGGCAATTAGTTATTTTAGGCATATTTTAAGTTGTTATTTCCTCATACTAGACTGTATGTTTTTAAAAAAAACAGATGTTTTATTGTGTTAAGAGTTGAGTAATTTGGGTTGCTCTGATTGCTTGTGAAATATTTAATTTCTCTGTATTGTTTTATTTTTAAAGAATGTTTTTGCTATTTTTAAATAAGCTTTGATTAAAATAAGCAAGTAAAGAAACTTGAACGCAATGATTCATTAACAGGGTACACACATCATTCTATACTAGAGCTTCTACCAAGCACATCAGCTTTGGGATACAGATCTTGAATTATTTATTTGTCTTTGTTGACCAGGATAGTCTGACTGCGGTGGCCTAAACAGAAAAGTTCCATCTAATTACAGTCTACATATTATATGTACAAGTACAATTTACAGTGATATACTACATATACATTTACAATTTATAATGACATATTTAGATGTCAGCTTTGCATTATTACATTACTCCATGTAGAAGTTTACAGCTGGTTAAGCATTGTAGTAGTCTTCTTTTGGCTTTTCCCGGTTAGGTGTCACCACAGCGGAACTCCGGTCCGCTAATGATTGGTAGTTGATTTTTACATGCCGAGTTACCAGCCCTGATGCACAACCTTCAACGAAGGTATGCCCATTCATGCATGTCTCCACGCAGAAGATGCTCTAGATGAGAATCAAACCGGACAGCATCTTACTGTGAGGCGACAGCGCTACCGCAGCACCACCACTGCGGGTGTCTCATTCAATTCATCACTGAATTATCAACTAAGACAGAAGATTCACAGTTATGCCTTATTTATTCCAGACAGGTAGATATGTCCCAAGAAAAGAACAGCATAGTCATCAGCAAATACACTATTATTGACTTAGTTTTCTTGGAAAGTGTGAATTAATATTTTTTGCATAAATGTACTTATTTTAATGGATTCCTGCTTAACTGTTTTAACTGTCATTTGATCTTAAGGGGATGGTACATCTAAACGTGTCCATATGTAAAGATTACTTCAGTGCTTTTTTTATATATTTTATTTATTTATTTTACATTTGTTGGCTGGGCTAGTCTAGCTGGATACATGCCCATTTTCAGTAGAGGCCCAGGGAGATAAGCTCCAAGCATTAGTAAATTACAAAAAAGATTACAATAGTTAAAAAATGACTAAATTCAAATACAAAGAAATTAAAAAAAGATTTAAGAGAATCAAAAAATTGTTTCTGTGAATAATAGCTCGCAGGCTGTGCAAGGTTTAAAATACAGTTGAGTACAAGGACACTCAGAATTCTGAAGTAATGATTACTAGGTCTGAGAAAGAGAAAGAGAGAGAGCAGAAGAAAGCAAGAATCACAAGGGCTAGAATAAGGTTAGTCTCTATTGATTAAAGCTGTAGAGGGGACAAAAGTTAGAAGCAAGGGGTATAGAAAAAAGAGCATTAAGGGGGAAAAAGTAGGGTTTAGTCTTATTTAAAACAGGGACAAAGCCAATGAAATTTCAGATGTTCTTTGAGATGTTTCTTGAAGAGTGGTGTGGATGAGAGAGATGTGAGTATACTAGGAAGATTGTTCCAGATTTTACCCACAATGTTAGTAAAAAGTGAGTCCCAAGCTTTATTGTTTGATTTAATAATTGAGATTAATAGCTTATTTGCTGAGCGAAGTGTTGCAAGATTTCTATATGGGGAGATCAGGTTAGAGAGGATTGGGGTATTGTTTGGGTGATGAAGAATATTATGTGAGATAAGCAGTTGCTTATACAGTAGATGGTTTTGTAGTTCTGACCATCCAAGTTGTTTAAGGTTGTGACAGTGGTGGGTTCTGAAAGGGGTGGCAGTGACAAATCTAGCTATGTTATTATAGCTAGTTTCAAGCTTGCTTAGATTGTGTTTTGATAGATTGATGTATATGGTGGAAGCATAGAATAGAGTAGAAGTTAGGTGCGTCTGGGCAATGGAGGTTTTAGCTAGTGATGTAAGGAAGGGTTTGATTCTATACAGGGAGCCTAGTTTTTTATTGACAGTCTGTATAGTATTGTTGATATGTTCGTCGAAGCTGAGGTTATTATCTAAGGTTATGCCCAGTAGACGTGTGGTAGTGTCAGGGGAAATAGTAGTTCCATTGTTAGAGATAATTGTGTAGTGGAACTCTGGTGACTTTTGAGTGGGGGCAAAAAGTAATAATTTTGTTTTTTTAGGGTTAAGGAGGAGGTAGTGATGGGTGAACCAATTTTCAACGGTGTTAAAAACTGCTTGAGTAAGGGTCTGAAGAGAGATTGATGACTTAGCAGTACAGATTAAAGTAAAATCATCAGCGTATTGTATGCATGTGGCTTGAGGAACAACAGTATTTAGATCAATAATAAAGATGGAAAATAGAAGAGGGCCGAGGATAGAGCCTTGAGGGACTCCAGTGTTTACAGGGAGGGGTGTGGAGACATTATTGTCCCAGAGCACTGCTTGTTGTCTATTTTTTAGATAGGATGTGAACCAAAGTATTGCTTGTGGGTCAAGAGATTGGGCTTTTAGGACATTGATTAGTAAGTCATGGTTAACCATATCAAAGGCTTTTGATAGGTCAATGAATAGTGCAGAAGATAGAGAGTTATTATTTCGATTCTTGTTAATACAGTCAGTAAAAGATAGAAGGGCGGTAGTTGTAATATGAAAGGGCCTAAAGCCATGCTGACAGTTGGCAAGTAAGTTATTGTGGAGCAGATGTTGGAGTAGTTGATGGTGAATACATTTTTCCATTATTTTGGCTAATGGAGAGAGTAATGCAATTGGTCGGAAGTTGGAGATATCAGTGGATTTGCCTCCTTTATGTAAGGGGATTATATGGGAGACTTTCCATATGGATGGGATGTTACCTTCTATGATTGTTCGGTTTATAAGGATGGATATGGGATATGCTATGACTTTGGAAGCTATTTGAAGGTATTCTGCTGGTAGGTGGTCGGCAGAAGGGGTGCACGGTTTGAGTTTTTGAAGGAGTTTGCAGATAAAGGATGTTGGCACAGGTTGTATATGGAAGGGAGGCACTGAACTGTTTGTGTTTTGTAAAGTGCTGGGGGAAATGGGAGATATTGTGTTTGTATAGTTTCTGTGAAGTAATTATTAAAGGCATCTGCTATTTGCAAAGGGCTACTATGGGGAACTGAAGATGGGGCTGGAGTTTTGGTATGTCCTGGATGGAGAAGTTTATTAATGCCTGACCAAAACTTTTTAGGGTTATTTGGGTGTGATTGTTATATTTATTTCTTTGTTACCATTTTGGTAACAAGTAGTCTAACTGAAGTATCTATTTATCTTTTGGAGGGGGGTTTGGGAACACAATAAAAATGAAAGGAGTCACTTAACGTTACACAGCATGGATGTGAACATTGATGGGATTTGAATCCACGTTTCCAGAGTTAATTGAAAAATGTTCATTTGATATCCTTATTTATTTATAGATTTGTTAACCATGGTAGAACAGTGGCCTGAAGGGTTCATTTTCATGATCATTCCATATCCAAAACTGCACATAGTAGAAATACATTTGAGAAGAAAAGAGTACAAAATGCAAACTACCTTTTAAAAAGAAGCATATAATTACAGGGTTACAATTTTTAACAGGAAGGTTTGTGCACCATTGGTTAAACATATGTCTAATCTCCCCACTAATCTCCCTCTGCACTCCTTCTAGGAGTCTCTGTAGCTCAGACCAAGACCTACTACTAACCTATAAACCCAAGTGCAAAATTGGTCAAAACCTCTACAGCTATTACTCTACCATTTCTTAGAATAAACTCCCACTGGAAATCAGAACACTAAAACAACTCAAACAATTTAAATCGGCTACCAAAGACTACCTAAAAAGTTGCTAGTTTTACCACTGTACTCACTATCCATAACCTGCCCCCCTCTCTTATGCACCTCACTTTCTGCCCTCATTGGTATTTATTCTGTTATGTGACAGCTTTCCTAGTCATTTTATCTAGGTAATTATCTTTTTTTTTAATCTTAAAATATTTCTACTTGTATATTACCTGTCAAATCTTCACCAACTTTATCTAGACTGGCTGTACTTATTAACTCTGTATACTGTCCTTGTACCTATCTTAAGTTATAGAACACATTAAGGGCTGTAAATAATTTTTATGCTTTTACTGTGCCAACTTGAAAATGTCAATGTTTGTATACAATACTGTTTTTCAATTACAATGTGGAGCTTTTCTCCCCGGGCCTCCGCTGAAAAAGGGCTATCAGCTCAGGTGGCAAAATACGTCAACAAATGTAAAATAATAAATAAATAAATAAACATTTACAGATTAAGCTCAAACCCAAAATTAAGCACTTGGGTTACAATATGCCATGTCCTTATAGCTAGGTAGTATGTTTGGTATATTTGGTGTTACTTGTGTTGAAAATTTTGCATTTTACTTGTTTAAACAGTATACTTTAAGATTTTGTCTAAAAAGAAAGTGTGTCACTTATTTTTTTGGATATGGATTGTAATGTTTGTGGTCTTAGAACTAAAAATGTGTGTTCTGTAGGCTTTCATTTAATGCAAGGGGTGAGAAGGTTGGTTGGGGTGGAGGAGGATACAGTTATAAGGCTGTAAGTTGGATGTTTTTAAGTGAGTCTGCTGGCAAAAGAATTGGAGGATGCCATATTGGTGAGTTTGTAAATCATGGTGCCTAGCAGGAAGGAGAGTTGTTGAGTGATGGGTAGCCACTTGGCCTTGGAAAGGCTGCTACAGTTTTGTTCTCTGCTGTTGAAAGAAGAAATGGAGACAGTAGTAACTGATTTTTTACAAAAAGCATATGATGTTCATGAAGGTAATGCAAGCTGTAGATTCATTAAGGCACAATAAACACCATTGCCAAACCAACTTATTCCTCACAGTGTGTAACCCGTACTATCAAGTTAGTGAATAATACTCCAAGATGTCTATTAACTTTTAATAAAAATGCTACTGCAATTATGCAGTTGAACAGATTATTTCTAAAAACTGGCACATTTTTTAGATATACTTGAGTTAAATAAAGTTTTTTCCCAGTAATCTAATTTTGTAAATAAGAGAAACACTAATTTAAAACATTTGCTTTGTTATAAGAAACAACCCTGGGATATATTATCTTTTGGTATGATTAAGAAAAGCACTTATAAATGTGGCAAATGCATATATTGTAAGTATATTTATACAAGTAAAACTTTTATTCATCCTGTGAGTGGTAAAGAATTTGAGTTAAAAACATACAGTAATTGGGGTCTACTTTTTAATTTTGAAAGTCCACACACAATCCCGACATTCAATATATCGAACTACCACATAGGTGGTAGCTCCCTAAATATGGAAGACGTAATAAGGGATCTGGGGACCCAAGTAGATAGTAACTTCTCCTTTGATAATCACATTGCCAAAGTGGTTAGAAAATCCTTCTATGTGGCCCACCTAATCACAAAAGGGTTTGCATCCAGATTGAAAGAGGTCATTGGGCCCCTCTACGCATCACTCATCAGACCCATCATAAAGTACAATGCCCCATTTGGGATGTACCTTACAAGACACCTGCAACAACTGGAAAGACCACAAAAGTTCCTCACCAGGAGGATCACTGGCCTCAAGCAGATGCCCTATGCAGCTCGACTGAAGAAAGTCCAGCTGTACTCGGTTGCATACCACCTACTCAGAGGTGACCTCTACCTGATGTACAAGGCCATGTCCAACCCAGAATTGATAGACATGCTCCACCTAAAGAAAACCATATCCCCTCAAGCCACACGTTCCAGGGATCTAAACCTCACAACAATAAATAGGATGTGCTGGAGGGATAGATTCCTGTCCCAGAGACTTCCCATGCTCTGGAACAAGATTCCAATCTACATTAGGCAGAGCTCCTCACTAACCCTCTTCAAGAGAAACCTTGATGAGTGGATGGGAAACAGAAAGTTTACCCCAGAGATCACTTCAATGACTCTGCTGGACAGAGGCACAGGGAACTTATCTAAGGGGGCGGCGAAAGCCAACACATTCCGGCTAGGCTTATAAATGCCTTCAAGCAGATAGCCTAGTACCTACCTATGAACCTATAAGAACCTCGAGATTGTGCAATCTCAAAATTAAAATAAAAAAGACGAAGAAGACATAAAAAACATGTTTTTACAGGGGGGCAAGCTCCTCTGCACCCCCACACCTTCTGCAACTTATATATACTAACTCAGAGATCACACTACAATGAGGAGAACAGTGATGTTCCCGTTGCGCACTGTATAGTGATCTCCATTACCATTCTCTTCACTGTATAGTGATCTCCATTACCATTCTCTTCACTGTATAGTGATCTCCATTACCATTCTCTTCACTGTATAGTGATCTCCATTACCATTCTCTTCACTGTATAGTGATCTCCATTACCTTTCTCTTCACTGTATAGTGATCTCCATTACCATTCTCTTCACTGTATAGTGATCTCCATTACCATTCTCTTCACTGTATAGTGATCTCCATTACCATTCTCTTCACTGTATAGTGATCTCCATTACCATTCTCTGCACTGTATAGTGATCTCCATTACCATTCTCTTCACTGTATAGTGATCTCCATTACCATTCTCTTCACTGTATAGTGATCTCCATTACCATTCTCTGCACTGTATAGTGATCTCCATTACCATTCTCTTCACTGTATAGTGATCTCCATTACCATTCTCTTCACTGTATAGTGATCTCCATTACCATTCTCTTCACTGTATAGTGATCTCCATTACCTTTCTCTTCACTGTATAGTGATCTCCATTACCATTCTCTTCACTGTAGAGTGATCTCAGAGTTAGTATATTTAAGTTGCCTTAGCCAAGTCAGTTCATGTGTTCATTACTGGGAAGAGCAGACTGAGAGTGGTAGTCATCCAGGACGTGAGTGTGGTAGTTTGAGGATTTTTCCATTTGCTTCTTAACCTGGCTTTGCACGTATTTGTTGAGGCATGAAGAAGTGGTAATGCAATATGCTGACCCCAGAGGACATCCATAAGTGCACCAAGGAGGTATTGCCTCCAGTCAGCTTTGCCCCTCTCCCAACAGTATGTGTATTTTTCTCTCCAGTCTTCACCAGAGAGATTTCACCTTCCTGTGTACCTGCAAGCTGACATTACCCCCACTCCCCTGTCCTAGGAGAAGTGACAGGTTACATCTCTTCATTCACCCCCCCACATGGTTCTTCCAGTGTTGGGACCTCTAATCAAACCACTTGGGTCACAGTATGGGCTCTAGCCTTCTACTTTCTGGAACCAGGCTATTCAATATCTAAATGTGAGTGGTCTATGTTTTAAAGAAGCCAGGATATTTACTTTATGAAGAAAAAGTCATAAAAACCTCTTCCTTGTCCTAAAAAAAACTTATGCTTTCTAAAATATTCAAAAAGATATCAAAATTGCTGGTTGTATCTCCTCACATATTGGAGAAAAAACAGAGGAGTAGAAACAGTAAAGAATCAAGATTTAAAACTACTAGCTAAGGATTCATTGCCAGATTTTGAATAGCTAACAGCTTTCAGATGTACAAAATGACTAAATATATATTCTTGCCATACCTCTCAGTTGCTATGATTTAGACATAGTGCTATGATTTTTGCTGTCAGATTCTGTCCTACTCCTTCTAGATTTAATAATTGTCTTCATCATGTTAGACCTTGCCAGTGCTTAATGCACAAATTATTAAATAACTAAGCCAGGACTTTGCAAAGTTTTCTTATTCCACAAAATTCTTCTGTTTTGAAAAATAAAGGAGTGCTCCTATTATTGACACACTGCTACAGTAGCATAGCTAGCGTGTAAAGAAGGGGCAGTCATCCTGGCTGCAAAGTGTTAGTGGGCCAATCCCAACTACTCATTAGTGCATACTGGTATTTAGAAATAAATTATACTATTGTATATCTGGTCAAAACTAAATGCTGTATTACTCTGTGTGTGCTATAAACTGCAGCAACTGCTTGCTACAAATGTAACAGGCAGTTTTCTAGAGTTTAAAAAAGAACAGCTTTTTTTGTAATCAAACCTGAGTGCTGTAGTGCTCCATGCATAGCAAGCCTTAGGCACTGGCCAACTAGGCGGCCGCCTAGGGTGCCACTATAGCAGGGGCACTTTTCCAGTAATCTGGGTAGTGTAGGAAGACCAGGATGGGAGCACAGGGTGGTATTGGGGAGCTCTGTGTAGACCTTTTGCCTAGGGCTCCAATTGACCAAAGGCCAGTCCTGGCTCCATGTGTGGTATAAACTGTAACAACTGCTTGAAAGCAGTCTGCTATGGTTTAAAATAAAAAAAAAAAGTTCTTTATTAGTTTTCAAGTTCAGAAAAGAACTGTTTTAGGGGGATGGGCAAGACTGGGAAATGGCACAGGGTGCAAAAATAGGTTGCTACACCTCTGTTCTGCTTCTTTGAATTCTCAGAGGTTAAATTAGCATGGCCTTGGTTTATCTGTACCTTTGACTAATTACAGGATTTAAAAAAAGTAATCAATGAGAAGGTAAAAATCCCTGACTTGGACAGGGTCAATTGACTACAGGTAGACATTTTTAACTGTTTAAATTAACCAAACGATTGTAGTACCACAAGTCCCCTAAACATACAGCAGCTCCCAAATGCTTAAATAAATGGAACATTTAGTCTTACCTCATAAATATATATACATATATATATATATATATATATATATATATATATATATAGGAACACTACTAAATCTCGTACTTTTGAAATCTCGAATTTCAAAAGCTCAAGACCGTGTAGCTGAAACCCCACATTCCCGAAAGACCAGAAGCGTGAAATTCAAAATCCCAATGTTAAGGGATTTTGAGTTAGCGCTTCTGGTGTTGCGGTTCAGGTAAGTATGTGTGTGTAAGTGTGTTTGTGAGGGGCTTTAGTGTGTGTAAGTGTGTGTTGTGACTGTTGTGTGTGTGTGTGTGTGTGTGTGTGTGTGTGTGTGTGTGAGGGGCTGTAATGTGTGGGTGTGAGTTTTCATTGTGTGTATGTTTGTGCGATCCCGGAGTTAGAATATTAAAGTAGGGGGGCGTGGGGGGCACAGTCCCCCACATGGGGGTGTAAGGGGGGTGAAGCCCCCCCTCTTATCTTTAATGTAGGATGGTTTGTTTGGTTATGGGGGGAGGCTGTGTGTATGTTTGTGTGTGTGTGTGTGCTGTATGTATGTAGTACTTTCGCGATTTTGAATTTTGCGGTTTTAATATTTCGGTAATGTGGGGTTTCAGGCTTATAGACTCGGTATTTTGGGCTTTGGGATTGTGTAATTTTGGGTTTCAGTAGTGAATCCATATATATATATATATATATCCTAGCAAGCTGTGTTTTGCACATCATTTAGTGGTTCGTAACTCACACATATGGATCCATATGATTTATGTATCTGAAAACCAGACTTCAAGTATTATTGCATTCAGTGTTTTTCTCGCACTGTGCCTGACTATTACCCAATACAGCTAAGGCTCAAAGACACTCTTGCTTTCCTTTTTGCTCTCTCTCAACTTTCTATCTTTTTGGAGGTTCCCTCTTTCTTTGTAACATAAAATAATGCATTCCAATTATCTTTGAATAACTTAAAGATGGCTTTAGCTTTAGTAGTCATAGTCAATACCATACAGATCTACTGTGGGATTCTCTGAAGCATGCCTTTTGTTGGGAAACAAAACACTGATAATAAGCAAAACAAAACAATGAGAAGAAATGGAATGCCTTCGATGTTCTCTTCGGGTAGCAACCTACTGATCTTGAAGAAATACTAAAACACATAGATAATTTATAGTAGCTCATAGAACATAAATTGTATTCACAGTAAAATACCTATTGCATAGGGAAAAATAAACTTAATATTTTATTGTTTGTCTCCTACAGAAAACTAGCTCATAGAAAGAAACTTCAAGTATGTCAACATTATATTAATAACTTATACCATTCTAACTCAAAATTCTTAGCTACAAACATGAACTTCATTATAGCCTATGTCTACACTTACGCATAAATCTATAACTCCCGTATAACTCTTTGAAATAACAATGAATCTCCTTTTCAAAGTTTAGAAAGACTCACTTCTGATCATGTTCAGTTATTAAGTAAGCCATTGTCTGCATAGAGATTTGAAGAAAATTTAAAAGCATAAAAGTAGAGAAATCTCCTAGCCCTCACAGTGTCCAGGTTGTTGCATATCAATTAGTGAGTAAGGAACCTACAAGTATTTTTCTTTAGGGCTTGAAGAATATACATTCAGGTGATGAATACATTAGTTTTTGACCTTACTCTTTAACAGTTGTATTGGTAAACTGAGATAAGGATCTTAACAGCTGCTTTTTATATAGACCTATTGCTTCATCAATGTTGACTGGAATATTTTTATTGTTTTTAAGAGAATTTCTTAAAAACATATTACCAAACTTAATCAATAAGGCTCAGCTTAGCTTTATTTAAAACAAAGCAGCATTAAAAAAATAATTATTAAAGAAAACATTAAGCAAGTAAGACAATCATTTTTTTCTTATGTTTTAGCATTGAAAACATTTTAGTTGACCGGAAATTTTTTTTTTGTTATCTGTGGTAGAACATATGAACATTTATGGCTGATACATGAAACTATGATGCAGTGTACATGTTCAATTAATAGATAAATTCAAATGTGTAACAAACTAAGCATGCTCTGCCTCTCCCAATTATAGTTCAGGGGGCAGTTTATAAAACTGTTACTGTTACTACTCATCATGCAAAATGTACATCTAAGCTAACAAAAAACATGTCAGACTCTGCCCTCCATTAGACATGGTCTGTTATTACAGAAGAGATGTTTAAAGAAATTCAGTGTTGATGATCTGCAGCCTTTGGTGGTCATCTACAAAAAAAAAAAAACACTGTGCTTGGATCATAAAAAGATGAGGGAGTTCAATCTCCATGAGGGACATGCTGAGAATCACCACCACCCCCCCTGAGCATTGTCTCAAAATGTAGTATGAGATTTAGATCAGTCAGAAATTGACCACTTAGTTCGCACACAAACACACACATACACATAGGGTTTCTATACTGGGTTTAAGTTTTCTAAATGCTTAGGATTTTCTACATACCTTAACAAGAATGGACCTCATTCCTAATTAAGGATTCAATTAAAGTTCACAAAATCACCATTACTTCAGCCTGTGATGTTAGCCAAGAGTGCAGTGTGGCTAGAGAGAGATAGAGATCTAGACAGATAGCTAAAAAGATGTGCTCATGTCTTAAAATCGTGTTTGATTATCATATAGTTGAAAACAGTAAGCTATTAGAACATTAGAACATTTGGAACTATGATATACTTGCATACTGTATTAAATAAAATATAGCAAAGTGTATTTATTTTTTAACTGGAGTACTATATTTCTTTGTACTTCCCTGTATTGGTGTTTTTTTTTTTTTCTTTTTGCAGTGGCTCTGGGCTATATTCTCTGGCCTGCCCAGTGTGGGTGTTTCACAATTTGTATATTCTCAGCAGTGTGTATGTATATCTGCGCGCACGTGCACACACACACACACACACACACACACACACACACACACGCACACACGCACACACGCACACACGCACACACGCACACACACACACAAACATATCCACAGGCCAAAACCTCCTGCATGTACACAAACCCATGCACCCAACTGGTAGACTACTACTATCCTACACTATAGCCAAACTATGGAACAATCTCCCCACACCACTACGTAATATACCTAACCACAGCAATTTAAAATCCATGCTTTTCTCCCATCTCTTCTCCAAATGGGAATGTCCTTTACATGCTCCCACCTAAAACTCCCACACTACTAACTCCACACCCAAATCATCATTTCTTTGCCTACTTTAACTTAATTCAGAGATCTTGCTCAGAACACCTTTTCATAAATCTTTTGCATGCATGCAACTGGCCTACCTTACTCATATTCTCAAACTTTCATTGTTTGTTTTTCTTATCCATTGTAGCCATAATATTGTTTTCCTCTGTAATATTGTTAATTTGTCTCTATTCGTATGCATTTGTATGTCTGTTTGGGGCTTTTCTCCTCGGGTCTCCACTGAAAAAGGATAATTCTTACCCAGCTGGACCAACCCGGTTAACAAATGCAAATAAATATATATATATATATATATATATATATATATATATATATATATATATATATATATATATATATACAAGTACATTTTGTTTGGTCAGCTACTTACATGATATCCTCTTTGATAGCAACATAGATAGAGTGCAGATTTGCTTGAATGGATTTTTATATGAGAACAAGGTGGTCAAATGAATGGTTGTGTATTTCATGGGGTGCGATTGTTAGACACAGGTGTTATTAGAGTACGGTACAGGTTCATACATTAAGTAAGTACTAGGCAATGAATCTGCAGACCATTACAAACTTAACCAAAAAAAAATTAATCACAAGTTCCTTCCACCCTCAAGAAGGCAAGACAAGACAAGCCAGGGGAGAATTTAAGGCTGCTCTTCTAATTATCTAGATTTATCTTGAATGTGGTAAGGGTGCTACTCTGCCTGACATATAGTTGAGGTTTGTTCCAGAGGTGAGGGATAGGTCATGATATGACTCTATTACACCAATACATTTCTTTATCTGTTGTTGAAGGATTAGTTCATTTGACAGTGTATTTTATATACCATTTGTTTTGAGAAGGAATAGGAGGTCAGAAAGGTTTGGACCTCTTATAGCTTGAAAAGCTGAAAACAGACCTGTATGGAGGAGTCCATAATAGACTGAATAAAGAGAAAAGGCTGTCAGTGTGTCCTGATAACTAAGATCTTTGAGGCCACTGACATTTTGTTATGAAATTTTGAGGTGTCCCAATTTGAGTGATATGTTTAGACAAATGAATGCCCAAAGGTGTATTATATTCATAAATCGGTGTAATGCGATTTGGGTAGAGAGGAATAAAGACTTTACCAAATCTAGTGTAGATGCCTTTAGAAATAAGATGAGCATGACAAAAGGCTTTCTGCACTACTCTGGAGACATGATGGTCAAGCGACAAGGAATTATCATCAAAAATCCCTTATGACAGTGACTGGAAGGGTGCGCCATCTATAAAGTATGTGATTTTTTTTTTTTAACAAAATAAAGAATGACACATTTTTTCACATTTTTCTCCAGATTTTTAATGTCAATATTAATAAGGTTTGAGAAAATACACTCAGTAGCATTACATACCTCTCAACTCTACAGATGTTTGCAGAATGTCCAGATTTTTTGATCTTTTTCTCATAAAATTACAAGCTGTTGTCCTTTTACCAGTTTATAGCAAGGTTTAACCTACGTGTGAACAAGTGTGAATCAATGAAATATTGAATAACAATTCCCAGTTTACAGTTGTCTGCAAACTTAGATAACCATAGGTCAGGAATATTGAACTTAAGGCCTGATAAATAGATACAGACTAGGACTGAGCTCTGTGGTATACCACTGGTAACTTTAGTGGCACCTGCATCTTTTATCACATGGGTTCTGTCAGAAAACCAGTTAGATATTCACCATATAACATAAGGACTTATATTCAGATTTATGTGTCTGTTAATAATTCCTGCATGGAGAATAGTGTCAAAGGCCTTGGCCAGGTCACATGTACCATATGTACTGCATAATGACTATCCACTGCTTCAATTTCTTTTAGATGGAAATTAATGAGAGTACCGGATTTTTAATGTCCAGATTAATAAGGTTTGAGATAATACACTCAGTAGCATTACATACCTCTCAACTCTACAGATTTTCACAGAATGTCCAGATTTTTGCCTCATATTTTTGGTCTTTTTCTCATAAACTTGTGTTTTTTAGAAAGTCACACTGGCAAATCATTGAGGATTGAATTTAGAAAATAATGACAGATATTTCAGATTCAGATTTCATATCCTTCAGAAAATCCATGCTAATGTAAAACCTGTTTCTATCAACTTTTTAGGTTCGTAAGAACAGTATTTAAAATTTGTCCTTTTTTGGGCCTTTTGTCCCCCCCATTATTTATAGTTTTGTCCTGAATACTTGCTCTAAGAGTTTGAGAGGTATGCTTACATATAAGGTTAGTGAAACTAAAAAGATCTATAGGTACTAGGGTCCATGGCTAGATTTGTGTAATGGTCTAATGGCATTACAGTCGTTCCTTTCCAGGATTCAGGAATATAACCAGTGTAGAGGCTTACATTAAAACAGTTAAGCAGGGGTTTCTATAGGCCACATTTGTCACTGATAATCAGACAATATGGAATATTATTAGGACTTAAAGATGAGTTGTCCATAGCTTTTGAGAGGGCCAAGAGAACTTGTTCCATTATAATTAAAGGGACTGGCTGGGATGTGAGACATGTGTAATGGCTGTAAGTGTAGGTGGAGTTAAAATTGCACTAAATTTGCAGGTTTACCTTCATAATGCCGATCACGTTATGGTTGACCCCGCTTCCACGAATACCAAACTGCGACTCTTCAAAATGTCGAACACCAAAAATTTCCAAACCACAAAATCTCGCCCCCTTTTTGACCCATGTTAGCACTGGTGCGGAGGTGTGGCGTGGTCAGAAATGTTGAAATTTGAAGTTTTGTTGACATTTGAAAGATTTTGCGGTTCTGGTTTCGCAGAAACTGTTTGGTGGTGTGGCCGGTCAATTATACATGATCAGAATTATGAAGGTAAACCAATTTGTCAGCTGGGATATTATCTTTTTTCCTCTGGATCAGACTGCACAGTATTATTGTGGACTAGCCCCATACTTTATTTGGTATCAGTTCTTAACTTCCTAACATAGATAAAGATGTTTAGTTAGTTTTGGCTATAGTGGCTATTTTAATATATATTCATGCTCAGCTTTTACTTTCCTATGCTTTACAAGTTATGATACCTATTACAAGCATTAAGCAATTTCTTTCTCCTGTTAAATAATTTATTTATCTTGGTATTCCACCACAGGGATTTGTTTTTAAATGTATCATTATATTTTGTTTGTATGGGGATTGCTTTATCAATACAACTATTTAAGTGGGATTAGAAGTTTTAGACATAGCTAGAAGCAACTTTAACAGTGGGATCCATCCAAGGAGGATCACAGCAAAATTTATTTAGGTCATCAAGTAACTGAAAAGTTGTTTTTTGAGAAGTTCCTATATTTAGGTCATCAAGTAACTGAAAGAAAGTTGGTTTTTGAGAAGTTCCTAAACACGGAAGTAATTTCAGGTTATGTACAACCCATTTTAAAGGAAAAAGACACAAATTTATGGTCTGATTTAACAAGGTATAGAAATGTGCAAGAACTGGCCATATTGGTGAGGAGTAGATGAAAGATATTGGGGTCCCTAGTAGGAACTGGTGTATATAATGTCTAGGAAGTCTTGAGCATACTGACCATTGCCAGTGTATTTCAGCCAGTTCACTGATGGATAGTTGGAGTGCCCCAGTAGAAATGTAATGAATTTAATAGGGATTTCATCTTATGTGTAAAGATAACTATCATGCTCAGAAGGGGGCATAGAGGGTATTTTATAACTAGCTATGACGTGCCAATTAGTATTATTTACTGTGGTTTGGACATCTAGGAGTTCAAGTGTGATGTCCCGAGGAATGTTTTTTAGGTGATAATGTCCCTGACAAAGTTTGATACTCTTCAGCAACTGTCAGTAAGTCTGTAGAAATGACACCCAGAAATAGAGGGAATGCTTTCACTGTTCTGAAACCGTGCCTCTGTACCAACACGTATATGAATGTATTCAAGCTGCAGAAGAGCCTGAGATTTGGACATTTTTTGCTAAGACTCCTTTTACTGTGTTTCAAAATTAGAATTTTCTATGTCAGAATGTCCTTTAGATGGACTCTGCCCAGAAAAGGCATTATTGGGGCAGCAAAGATTATATCCATAATGTGAAAGCCTCGGTAAGAGAGTTAGAGAATACCCATGGAAAAGCAAGAAAGTTTGTCAATCATCACATCTCAAACTGACACATACTGGATCCCTATAGAATGATACCAGCTGCACAGCTAATTGTTAAAGCCAATTATCTTATTTTTGAATCTCACCATCATTCTGACTGATGGCGAAATATTACGTACAACCATTGTCTTTTCTGTATCAGACACATGCATGGCAAGATCAGTCATTTCTAGCTACACGTCCCACTGGCTACAGTACCTAAAGTCACTCACACCCATATGGACCACTGAAAGGTCATAATGATGTTTGTCAGGATGGATCTAAGAGTCCTTTTTTCATGCAGAATGCATCACTCCAGAAAGACAGTTAGCTGATATCCTATTCTTATCCAGCCTGGTGAGGGTGGTGTTCATATGCCTGGCAATAGAGTGATCTGTTAATAAAGAATTATCTTGGTTAGATGCAGTTTCAGTGGGCCATAAGGGCAAGGAGTCAGCACCCTTGGGACTCTTAGAGGTATGTCTACTGTGTGTGAAGGGTGAAGGAGGGTGCATTGCACTTTGAACTAATAGCTGAGGTTTCTCAGTGTTTAGCCAAGTAGGCTTAGGTAGTGTCCTCTTACCAACCTCGGCATAAGTGCTATGTGAGTAATGCTTACTGAATGGGTGTAATGCTTGCTGAATGTGTTCTGATGTGGGAATGTAGCCTCCAAGTTAAGTAAATTCTTACATCTTTCACAAATTGAATCACTGTGAGGTAGCAAGAAAGAGTTTATAGTTAGCCTAATGCAGTTGCTGCACTAACTAAGAATACATAGTGCTATTAGGCTGGTGGCAAAAGCTGTCTGAGAGTTTGTGTTGGCCAGTGAAGATGAAGGGATATGATAAAACAAGTCATGTTACTAACTTACCCTTTGCATAAGACTGAACATAATTGACTAAGTAGAAAAGGGTAGAAAAGGGTAATAATATGTGATATAACTTGAAGGACCAAATAAGGTGAGCTGTGACAATGTAATATTTGCAAGTGCAAAAAAATGTAAACATGACAGGAATGTGTAGAATAAATAAGGTAAGCAGTAAAAAGAGGCTAATGTTAATTAGGTAGCTTTAATGATTAGTTTATTGTGGGCCCTACCTAACTAGCAAAAACAATAAGCAATGTGTAGTCTAACAAAGTACAGTAACCTCAATGGTAGCAAATAATCTGAATGAGTAGTCAAGTGCAGCAACAATAAATCACATGGTTTTAAGGCAGTATCAGTATAGCTGTCAGGTAAGTATTAAAAGTATATCTCACAGGTAACCCTGTACTCTAGTAATGTACTGCAGAGCAGTAGCTTTAAATGCTGCAGTGCTACAGTATTAAGTAACAAGAAGAAATGCAACAATATCAATGATCAACCAGTGCAATCAGTGAGATTATATATATATATATATATGTGTGTGTGTGTGTGTGTGTGTGTGTGTGTGTGTGTGTGTACACACACACACACACACACACACACACACATATATATATATATATATAGAGAGAGAGAGAGAGCTATATATATAGATAGATATAGATAGATAAATATAGATCGATAGATATAGCTATATATATGTGTGTGTATATATCTATATGTAGATATGCATCTACATCTAAATCTATATATATATATATATATATATATATATATATATATATATATATGTAGAGAGAGAGAGAGAGAAAGAGATACATATATGATTCCCCTTCATATGACTGAATTTCTCTAAACTCGAAAGTCATAAACTCGAAACCAGAATCTCGAATTTAGAGAAACACGAACATATGAAAGGGACAAAAAAGATAACACCTTTCAAATGTTTTCGCAGGCCTGTACCCCCTAAACCCCTCTACTTAAATATACCTACTTTGAGATCACACTATATTGAAGGAAAGGGAAATTTCCCCTTCTGTGCCATACGCGTAAGCGCAAAACGGACGATTTTTCATTCATCCACTATAGTGCAGTCATGAAACATTCACATTTAAACTGCTAGGGTACAGGGGAACCTGGCCCCCTGCAATAAGGTAAGTTAACTTTTTATTTTTTTAAACCTAAGACTCCCATTCACAAATTCGAGTGAATGGAAGTTCGAGATTCTGGTCTCGAGATTATGAATTTCGAGCTTCCATCCATTCGATCTTGTGAAGGAGATATATATATATATATATATATATAGAGAGAGAGAGAGAGAGAGCGAGTGAGAGAGAGAGATAAGCATACACACACAGACACACACACATACACACACACACACACACACACACACACACACACACACACACACACACACACACACACATATTGATTTCACCATATGAAATAAGTCAGTAGCAAAATCAGTCACAGTAATATGATTAGGTTGCGATAAAAGAAGGAGTGAAATTTATATTGTAAATAACAAAGATGAAGAGACTGTCCTACCATTTGTATAGTAGGCTTTTTTGTTGGGTACCTAATAGGATAAAAACTGGTTTGCAGCAGTGTGCTGAACTGAGTAAGCCTCCTGATATTTAAAGTCTGTAGGGCTCCACCCCTCACAGAAATTAGCCATTCAAAATGCAACTAATGCCTGCACGGAGGCTGACCAATCAAAATTGAAAACTCCAATCCATCAGCGGGATACAAGCTCATGTAGATGTCAGGTTGAACCTCTGCTATGGTCAAAGACTGGAACACTGCAAACCAGGTCCTAGGAATCCAATAAAGTCCTTGTAGTGTGATGAAGCTGCAGGAATCCAGATGGGAAAAGGCCTTGTAGTTTTCTTCTCCTCTGTAGTCTTATGTCTTCAGAGAAGCTCAAGATGAAAAAAAACACTGAACTGTGCAAAATTCCTGCTATTAAAAATTTGTAAGGCTCTGCCCCAACAGAATCAAGCCAATCAAAATGCAGGCAATGCCTCAAAGGAAAAACCAAGCACTGAAACCCCTGCCAAAATTGAGGCTCAGGTATGTGTCAGATAGTAGCTTCTGCTCTCACCAAAGGCTAGGACTCTGCAGACTCAGTTCTAGGATGCTGATGAAATCATTACAATGCTTTGAATTTGCAAGAACCCAGATGGAAAAGGTTTGTACTTGTCTCCTTCTTTTTTACTTTCTTCTCTGTAGTCTTCTAGTCTCCAAGACAGCTTAAGTATTAGTGACATTCATTTACTTCTGTCATAGCCATATTTTTTTTGTTACAGAATGCTGGTAATGTCAGTAGTAATTGAATGACAGTAATGTATGGGTATGTCTGATGAGTGGTATTGTTTAAGTGAAAGTAGAGGCTGGAAGAGAGGTTTGTATGCATGGTAGGTGTGTGCGAGTAGATGTATAAATGTGATGTGTTGTTGTTTTGCAAGATGACACTACAGTATGAATATACCCTCTCCACACTGTTGTGAAATCTTGGAATTGGTATATATAAAGTAACAGGGATGGAAGGGGCATATCTTTCCACTTGCAGGATGGCCCCCTGCTACAACATTATTAGCGATTTTATTATTATATGCATGTGTGTTTGCATTTATAGTGCTTGGTGTGGCTTTTGTATAGGTAGGAACATTATAAGTTTTTTTTCCTCTGTGTTATGTTTTTACTGATATGGGAGGGTAGGTGAGTTCACTTAGTTTTTGTTGCTGTTTTTTTTTTTCATCGATTTGTTCAGCAGACAAGCAGTACTGATATAATCACATGCATGTGTGTGTGTGTGTGTGTGTGTGTGTGTGTGTGTGTGTGTGTGTGTGTGTGTGTGTGTGTATATACCTAATAAAAATGATAAACTGTACTTCTGCATATTAAACAATAAAGGCGGATTTTAAATTTAGGAGTGATTTGTGTTGTTGGTTTAAACAAGATACTTTGACAGTTTGTATTAAAAAAAAACTTTTTGTGATTATATTTTTATAATGAAATATTATCATTATTATATTTATATATTTATACAAACATTTTTTTGAAGGATTAAATTGTGTTTGTATAAGTATATGCATTTTTCATTGGTGTTTTATATACATATGTTGGATGTATTACATTTTTGGTTAACTTAGTGGCAATATATGTACATAGAATCTTAATCTCATTGATGATGTGAGAAAATGTATAATATTTTATTTTATAGTTTATTTAAATTAATTTGTAATTATACAATATTAAAATATGTTTGAAAGATTTTTAGAGAAATGTTCCTGCCAATATAAATTTGGTTATGTCACAGTATAATTACTACTGAAGGTGCTTCTTTTACTAGGAAAGAAACCTTGTTTGTGTGGTATTCTTGGAGTTACCCTTGGTTATTAAACATTGGTTTATGTCTCTGGATCTGGGTGCTGTGTTCTTTGTTGGTATGTATGTATATAGACAGACAGATAGATAGATAGATAGATAGATAGATAGATAGATAGATAGATAGATAAGCACACACACACACACATATTTGTATATATCTATATGTATATATATATATATATATATATATATATATATATATATATATAGATATATATATATATATATATGTGGAGAGAGAAAGAGAGAGAGATCAACTGATAGATATAGATATGTACAGTGGATATAAAAAGTGTACACACCCCTGTTAAAATGCCAGGTTTTTGTGCTATATAAATTGAGACCACAATAAATCATTTAAAAACTTTTTCCACCTTTAATGTGACCTATAAACTTTACAATTCAGTTAAAAAACAAACAAATCTGTCTGGGGTAAAATATAACAAATAAAATATGTACAATAAGCTGGTTGCATAAGTGTGCACACGCTTAAACTAATGCTTTGTTGAAGCACCTTCTGATTTAATCACATCATTCAGTCTTCTTGGACAGCATGGCACATCTTGACTTGTCAATATTTTTCCACTCTTCCTTGCAAAAGACCTCCAAATCCGTCAGATTGTGAGGGCATCTCTTGTGCACAGCCCTCTTCAGGTCACCCCTCAGATTTTCTATTGGATTTAGGTCTGAGCTCTGGCTGGGCCATTCCAAAACTTTAATTGTCTTCTGGTGAAGCCATTCTTTTATTGATTTGAATGTATGCTTCGGGTCATTGTCATGTTGAAAGGTGAAATCCGTCTTCATCTTCAGCTTTCTAGCAGACACCTGAAGATTTTGGGCCAAAAGTGACTGGTGTTTGGAACTGTTCATAATTCCCTCCACCTTGACTAAAGCACCAGTTCCAGCTTATGAAAATCAACCCCAAAGCATGACACTGCCACCACCATGCTTCACTGTGGGGATGGTGTTTTTTTGCTGATGTGAAGTGCTGTTTTGCACCAAATGCACCTTCTGGAATTGTGGCCAAAAAGTCCAACATTGGTCTCATTAGACTATAACACATTTTCCCACATGCTTTGGGAGACATGATGTATTGTTTTGCAGATTTTAGCCAGGCCTGGATGTTTTTCAGTGTGATAAAAGGCTTTCATCTTCCAATGCTACCCCATAACTCAGACATATGGAGAATACGGGCAATTGTTCTCACATGTAGTACACAGCCTGTACCTGCCAGACATTCCTGAAACTCCTTCAGTGTTGTTGCAGGTCTCCTGGCAGCCTCCCTGCCAGTTTTTGTCTTGTCTTTTCATCAATTATAGAGGGGCGTCCAATTCTGTGCAAAGTCACTGTTGTTCCATATTTTGTCCACTTTTTGAAGACTATCTTCACTGTGTTCCATGGTATATCCAATGCTGTGGACATGTTTTTGTGCCCTTCTCCTGACTGATACCTTTCAACAATGAGATCCCTTTGATGCTTTCTAAGCTGTCTATGAACCATGGCTTTTGCTGTAGCAGGCAACTGAGTAAATGTCAGGGAAATCCTACTATGACAGCTGATTGTTATTTGGGTTTAATCAGAGTCTCTTTAATTGATGGCAGGTGTGTACCCAAGAAGACTGAATGCTATAATTAAATCAAAAGGTACTTCAACAAAGTATTAGTTTAAGGGTGTGCACACTTATGCAACCAGCTTATTGTACGTTTTTTGCTTTTCATATTTTTCCCCTAACAGATTTGTTTTTCAATTGAATTGTACATGTTATAGGTCACATTAAAGGTAGGCAAAGTTCAAAATGATTTATTGAGGTCTCATTTTTTATATCACAAAAACCTGGCATTTTAACAGGAGTGTGTACACTTTTTATACCCACTGCATAAGACAGATAAGCATACTAACACCATGATATTGATACTTCATAGTAAAGTGAATGTTTAGAATGACTGGACTTCAACAAATTTAGCAAAACCAAGTTCTACCTTTAGTCTAGAGTAGTAAGATTTCAGAGTTGCTACACATATCTTCATGAGCATGGAGACACAGACCCCAAATTAATGGTGCAGAGGGGGTTCAGCCTCCCACCCTACAAAAAAAGAAGTCAATATGTAATGCAATTCTTTTGTTATCATTGTGTTACCTATATTTATGCTTTATAGTATTTTATTCACTGATTTTGTTTTCCTAAGGCGACTGCAAGTATATTTTGATTATAAATGATATGTAAACATACATGTGGCACTAAGGTATAACAAGTATTCTCTATCTACTAATTTAGAAAAATTCTAGACATGTTAACTCTATCCATAAATTTGTAGCTTAACAAGTTTAATGTTGGGAAATGTATGACTTCTGTTGAAATACATAAAAGTATATGACCTAAACAGTATAGCACATTCCAGTACTGGAATACTAAGTTATATGAATAGAAGTTTTTGTACTTGTTATTTAGTTTCCATTCTGAATGGTGACAATAAAGTCAGTTACTTTGCCTTTATACTACTGTTTTGATTTAAGCAATCACAGGCAGGAAGTGTTACACTTTTGATATTTGACAAGAGATACTCTTAATTTAGAGATATATGTATTAACACTCTGTCAGTCAATCTGCCTGTGTGTGTGCAGACACACATGCAAACACACATACTATACTAGATAAAGTGTGGCAATGACTTGAGAGTTTAATAATATATCATTTTAGATAACTCATTCATTTAATATATAGCCTGTGGCCTCATAAGTGGAGAAGTTGTGGTTTTATGGAATTTCTGCAGTTCTCTACTGGTGGTCTTCTTATGTTCAAATTTGATGAGAAAATATTATGACATCCATATGCACATACTCAAGGTCTTGTTACATTCTTCCTTGATGTGAAAATAGCCATCTGACATTTATATGTACATCATTATTGTGTTGACTGCTAATTAAACATTGCCCCCCCCCCCAGAATTGTAATCTGCCTCTGATGGCCCTACTTACTAGTCATACAAAGTATCACACAACAGATCATGGCAATGTTGAAGGGCTACAGTCCACTATATGATGCCTGTTAGAAGAATGCTTGTTAATGCTGTTTCAGCTCCAAAAAAGGACTTACCTTTGTTTTTAGGTTGATGCTTTTGTATCATTTTGTTTATTACCATACACAAAGAGTGTTTTGTTTTATATCATGTCATTGTTACAAGTGTGTGGTGGAGTTATTTTGATTTAAAATATTTTTATGGTCAGTTATGATTTATTTATATGGAATATGTGATGGATATATTTGCAACAAATTATCTTTTTTGTTTTTGCAGATTCTCCTGATTATGTGCTAGAAGTATCTTCATTAAAAAATAAGATGGGTCTCTGAGAACAGCTGGCAAATGAAAGCATTGATTTCTATCTCAAAATGTTTTTTTTTTATTTTTCAAATACATTTGAATGAGTTCCATAGTATTTATGCATAACATCTTAAATAACTATGTACACTATTTACATTAGCCTGACACTGTAACAGATGTTAATGTATACAGGTACTTTATAAGTATGTCCAAACCATTATCAGAGCGTCTGATTAATTATTGTATAGTGTCAATCAACTATAAGACTTTTCCACAAGGGTTGTTGATAAATGGCTTTGGATAAATTCTTAGTTCTTTAATTTTAATTTTCAATAATGTTGTGGTCTTCAGTAGGCTGTAGAAGTCTTCTAAAGTTGGTATTGTGTTTGTATTCTATCTTCTTGTTATACACTTCCTTGAGATTGCAAGTATAGTCCATACTAGATACATGCTTGACCTATTCAAATGAGGACCTTCATTCACATTTAATAATACAAGAGCTTTTAGTTAAATAAAATGATTCATTAAATAAAGCTTGTAGAAAGCTATTAATACCATTCCAAAATGGCTTAATTTTAACACAATCAAAGAAAATGTGGTTCCAATCTGCATTGTGTACTTGCTCACATCAACATATTCCTTTTAAGGAAGAACAGATTTTATTGATTCTGTCTGGGGTTAAGAATGCTCTGTGCAAGCATTTCCAATTAAAAACTTTCCAGTATTGTGTAAAGGATGTATATTTTATTGATAATAAGATACTTGTTTTAATATCTTCAATTAACTGCATTGAGTGTCCTTTTGTTATATATTTCCAATATGAGGTTTTGGGTGTTGTTTTATAGTTTGCCAATATTTTGTAAAATTTTGAAATACTGTTTCTCATGTCAAAGTCATTATATATGATTTCATATATGTATTTTGTAAATTTAGGTATTTCTTTAAATGAAGAACTGTTAATTTTTCTACTTAAATCTTGCAAATATGACAGAATACTCTGCAAAGTTAGCCAGTCCTGTTGTGGAATTTTGTATGTTGTTTTATTACTTGCATATCTAAAACTTTTAGTTCTTTGATACTTTGGAGCCAACAAACAAATCCTTTCTGTTCCCAAGAATTAATCATTTCTATATATATTTTATGTAGAATGTTCTTTGTGACTATAAATGGTGTTAAAAGATCAAAATAGATAATAAAATCTATATTTGCATTAATAATTTTCCTAAATGAGTCAATGTAATAATCATACAAGTTTTAGTGGGTTTAGTTATGTTATATTGCATACTAATATATAATATGTGCCATGGCAAGTTGTTTTTATCTGTTATTTGAAAATTTTTTTGTAAATCAGATTCATTTATTGATATTACAGTTAGTAACTCTTTCCAATTTGCAGAGTAATTTCGACTTATCCAATCTGAGATTGTTTTAGATATTGATGCTTTTATATATGTTTCTATATCAAGAAAGTGTAATCCTCCCTGTTTACATGGTCTGATATGATGTATTAAAGCTGTTCTGTTTCTTTTGGGAAACCATAAAAAAATTTCCTAGGCATGAATTTATTTCTTTAAGTATATTCCTTTTTGTTAACAGTTGTATTCCCAAGGCTATATATAGGCTTTTAGGCAATAAAAACATTTTCATTAACTGTAGTCTATCTTCAAATGTTAATATTATTTTCTTCCATTTTTCCACAGAGACTTTAATTGTATTGATGATATTATTGTAGTTTTTTGAGACTAATTCATTATTATCCTTGCATAACTCCTAGATATTTTAAGGTAAGATTCTTGTTTCCCTATGATGTGATCCCCCTTAGTCTGCAGTTCTTTTTTTAATTTAAAAATAAAAATTTTGATTTTGATTTATTAAAATGGAGTCCTGAAGTCATGTGAAATTTGTCAATTAATATATCTAATTATTCTAAGGTCTCTTTTGTATTAGATAATGTTAGTCATATGTCATCAGCAAATAACATTACTTTAGAATTGTATTGTTCATAAACATCTATTCCTTTTATTTTTATATTGTTACGAATTGAATCTGCCAATATTTCAATATCCAGAGCATATAGAATCGGTGGCATGGGACATCCTTGTTTAGTGCCTTTTCTTACATGTATAGATTCAGAGGTAAAAGGACCTAACTTGACATACACAAAATTATTTGTATATTTATTCTTTAGCAGATGAACAAAGGATGCAGGAAATTCAAAAAGCATTAGAATTTTGAATAAATAGTCCCAATTTAGGAAATCAAAGGCGTTCTCTATATCTAAGCCAATTATGAGTGTTTCTTTATTTTCTTTATTAAAATAATCTGTAAGAGAAATTATCCTTTTAATATTACCGTGTGTGTCTATGGTATATAAATCCAGTTTAATCATTATTTATTGTTTTGGATAGTGGTATTTTCATTTGGTTAGTTAATATTGTCATAAATATCTTATAGTCATTATTTAATAATGATATAGGTCTATATGAGGTACAGAGGTTTGAGGATTTGTTTTCCTTTAGGATTGGTGTGATTAAAAGTATATCCAAGATGGTGGTATTAAAGCTTGTGACTGAATTTCTAATAGAGTTTTATGGAAGAGGGACAGTATTTTTTGAAGGAAAAAGTTTATATATTTCCATAATTATGCCATCTATACTTGGAGCGTTATTATGTTTACCCTCTTTTATTGTATCTGTAATTTCTTTGCAGGATATGGGTGCTTGCAGATCTAGTTTTAATTTTTTTGGTACTTTTTTATATTAATATATTTTTCATTTAGATTTAATTGATTGATATGTATATTTTCTTTTTGGAAAGGTTTCATAAAGTGATTTCTATAGGCATCAAGAATGTCACCTACATCTGAGACATTTTTCCCTTTCTTTTCATGGAAGATACTTTTAATGTTATTAGCTTTTGACTGTATTTTGATTCTTGTGGATAAATTATGTAGATATTTGGGAGAAGTGGCCAAGGTATTAAGTTTTAGTTTTTCTAAAGCTAAACTAATTTTATGTGTTAGAATTTCATTGTATTTATTGTTTAATACTTCCACTTTCATTTTCATCTCCATATGATTTAGATTTTTTTCAGCTTTTACTGACAAAAGTTTGGATTGTAGATCTAATAATTCAGAATCCCATTCTCTGATTTTTTTATACAAAGTTAGGGTTTTATCATATATGTTAAGCTTTTGAGCCCCATATCATTATTTTATTTATCTCTGTGGTGTAAATAATATTAATATGTAATTCAGATAATAACCAGGGTTTGAACTCTTTAATTTTAGTTATATATGCTGGAATTCTGGAGTTAAAGATTAATGGTTTGTACCCATTTTGAAGTTTTAGTATCAATGACTAGTGGTCTGAAACTAGGCAGGGAGTGATTGAGAAATTAATGATTTTAGAGTGCAAGTCATGGGCAGCAAATATTTTATCTGTTCTAGTTTGAGTACCAAATCTGTGATCTTGATGGGAAAACAACAAATATATTTCTTCCTTAAATTTGAAAGTATCTACAAGATGAAATGATTCTACCCACTTGTTTAAAACTTTTGATACAGCAGATGTATGCAGCGGTATTTCATGGGTCTATATCAGAACAGCAAAGTTTTAAAACTTCGAATGTTCTAATATTGAACTGTTTTGAGTGAACGCTGAAAATAGCGGAGCTGCAGAACATCGAATTCTTTCCTAGGGAAAAAATTTGGTTGACCGGTTCTGTAGCTTCACTATTTTCAGTGCTGTGGTGGAAATTTATGGGTCGGGTTCAGGTAAGTGTGCAATTGTGTGGTTGTTAGGATTAGGGCGCGGATTAGGTGAGTTAGGGTTAGGGCATGGGTTAGGTGAGTTAGGGTTAGGGTGTTGGTTAGGTGAATTAGGGTTAGGGCGGATTAAGAGAGTTAGGGTTAGGGCGTGGGTTAGGTAAATGTGCGATAGTGACAGACCTTAGGGTTAGGGTTTGGGTTAAGGTAAGTGGATAGGTAGTAGTGTATGTATAGTTTAGTGTAGGGTTAGTTGTAGGATTATAAGTGTATGTGTGTGTATTGATGTTTTTAGGTGTGCTTGTGTTGTGTGTGTTTCGGAATAGCAAATTTTTTCCTTGGGAAAAAATTTGCTGTTCTGAATGTTCGATATTATGTAGTTTAGATATTTTAGGTTCGATGAAATAGCGTTCGCTATTTTCATCTTTCGATAATGTGATATGAACGCTGTTTTACTTGCAGTTTCAGAAATATCAAACATACAGTTAAAGTCTCCTCCTAATATTAAGTCACCTTTATAATTATTGGAAATGAAATCCAAGCGTTTTTTAACAGTTTCTGTTCCAGTGCCTGGGAACCAGTATAGATTGGCCAGGGTCCATATTCTGTTATTATATTTAACTATTACTAATGCCATAAGGCCTTCTTTATCTTTATACTTATAAATGATTTCTCGGTTAATCACACTTGTTTTCCATAAAATTGTTACCCCTTTTGTCTTTGTCTTATAAGTGGATTGTGTCAATATCATATATTCCTTAGGATTCCATTTGTAATTGTCATTTGTTTTGAAATGAGTTTCTTGAAGGAAGACAATTTGTGCTTTGTTCAGTTTTAAATATTTCAGTAGATTTGATCTCTTGCTAGGATTGTTTAAGCCATTGGTATTTAAAGATAATAAAGTTAAATCCATCTTAGTTTATTTAGACTATGTATTTTTTGTTTTACTGTGACTATTAAACATTTTCCTCTAATAACTAAAGTATATGTTTGAGCTTTTAAAGGAAATTATTAGTTTATACTTTGAGTGTTTACCAATAAAGTAATGTTTTGGTCAGGTATACTAAAAATGTTTTTGTGAAATAAATTTAAATTAATAAATGTTAACAAACTAAGATCCGCACTAGCCATGGAATGAAAATCATTCCTAATCTGATGGATAAACCTAAGTCCATCAGATTATCACTCATACCTTGACAATCCAAAACATCTGAGCTCCATCAATTGAATTATCATATGGAGAATATTTGTAATAGGAATAAGCAATATTTTTATTATTTTGAACAGATAAATTACTATTGCCGATTAAACAGAATTCTAATACAATATAAATGTCTTCTTATTTTATAAGCAATTAATATTTACATGAAAGATAGATGACAAGCAATTCAATCATAGTAAAGTAGGATGTATCATATATAAAACCTCAGTAAAAGATTAAAGCATATAGTTATTTAACATATTCACCCTTACTGATGAAGTCTTTCAAAACTTATCACTTAATATAAATAGATGGTAATAATATTTATACCTAATGTTTATAATACAGTGTATTTTACTGGATATATTAGAAGTTATATTTCATTGTTTGCCATCATTTAAGTAATCACTTTGTTTGTTGCTAACTTACTTAAAGCATCAGGTTTGTTTTATGTGAACATTGATGAAAGTTAGTGCAATATTATTATCAGTGCATCCCTCTTCCCCCCATTTCCTACATATAAGGATTTTCATATCTGCCATTTCTTAGTATAAAATGAGTGAAATTGTAGGATAAAAGCAACAAATCCACTTATTGTGATTAATGATTACAAATTCCCTTTCCATATTCATAAATTGCCATTTTATGGCATATACTGAAAGTGTTTAGATTTAAATAGCAGCATTCCATTTTGTATAATCAGCAAAGATTAAACTTAGTGATTATTGTCAATTTAATACTATTTGTTTTGAATGTGATTGGTACATTCTGTGACATTCCTAGTTCAGGCTTCTATTGTTTCCCTTGAACAACACTGTCAGTTTGATGTCATATATAAAACATTAGGTACCTTGGTAACAGCTTAAGTATTATGTATGGTCAAGATGATTTATAAAACAGCAATTCAAGTTAAAGCAATTATATGACCTGTTATGCACATTTACTTACATGAGAAAATCATCATGCTTCCCCTTGATGTTCAGTATAGTGTATGTCATTTATGACAAGTTAAAACAGTAATGTTATTATACACAAGCCCATGTTATTAAACTGAGTGTCTATTGTCAATTTAATACTATTTGTTGAGAATATGATTGTTACATTCTGTGGCATTTCAAGTTCAGGTGTCTATTGTTTTTTTGAACAACGTTGTCAGTTTGATGTCATGTACAAAACATTACTTACCACGGTAACCGCTTAAGTATTATATATGGTCAAGATGGGTTACAAAAACTACAATTCAAGTTAAAACAATTACATGACTTGTTATGCATATTTACTTATATAAAAAAATCATGCTTCCCCTTGATGTTCAATGTAATGTATGCCATTTATGACAAGTTAAGACAGTAGTGTTATTTTAAACAAGCCCATGTTATTAAATCCTGTCTTTAATATCTAAATTCAGCAGACTGCTTCATCTTATATGACAATTATATATTTTATGTCTAGATTTACTAAAATCATACATTATATAACTATTGTGTCTGTGTTTTTTTTTTTTTGCTGTTGCTTAGTTATTTGAGAGAGCACACGTTGTAATGCTTATTCTTATTATTAGCTCCTTTCAAGCATGTTTATACAGTCCATAGATTTTAAATTATGAGACCCTTCTAGTTTCTTATTTGTTATAAGTATATTTCCATCCTTACATACACACATATCAGTACTTCAAGCACGGGCAACAATATCCATCGCATCTTACCAGAATACCATTCACTAGTTCATGTGGTGTGTTTCCAGGCTGTTCTTAAAATATCCAAACCAGTATTTGTCCTGTTCCATTTTACCAGCCTGTTCCATGCAGTGGTCACTCTGCCAGTGAACCACTCAATACACCTTCCATTCCCACAGATATTTCCACAAAGGAAATCTGATGACTCTCTATCATTCCCCGGCAACCCCAAACACCCCTACAATCAGCTATCCCCATATGCACAACAACCGACCACGCTCAACTCCCAGACCACTGCAAAGTGTACTGCAGAAGACCAAGTGCTCTTAGTCTTTCACAATAACTCAGACTTCAACTCTTATGTAAGTCCTTAATGTGTTTGGACCAAAATACATTTTAAATATAAAATTGCACTTATTATTTATTTATTTATTTTATCAAGAATCAACTTAATGAGCTAGACAAAGTGCTGGTAGACCATCGATATGTGCACACGTAGTTTAAAACAACCCTTTTATTTTATATATATATATATATATATATATATATATATATATATATTTTTTTTTTTTTTTAAAAACATAAACTTCATTCCCGAGAATCATCTTGGAGGCTCCTTAGAGCCGTTCAGCATTATCATCACTCTGTCTCCATTACCATAGCAACCTGGGCGCATCTGTTTCTGTTAGTGTGTCTGTGTACTGCATACCAGAGGCTCGCTTCACTTCACTGCAACTTCACGCCCTTTCAGTGAGGCAGCAGCCAGGAAAAGAACAGAGAGCAAACAGAAAAAAAAAAAAAACCTCCCAACAAGCCGCCACAACAAGAGATAACACATTCTTCCAGCCTTCCCACCTCTCACTCAGCAGATGTATAAACAAACTGTTCTCTTCCAAAATATCCCAAATCACAATTTTATCCACTCTCTTCCCCTGGATCCAGGCTAAAACACCAAGTGTCTCTTCCTAATACACAAGCATCATTAAACCTCGATCACAAGCTGCAACCCACAGCTTCCCGGAGATGAAAACAGCAACATACAACAGCTACCAGACACAGCTGCATCCACACACACCATGTCAGGCTTAATCAAACAGCACTCGAAGCTATGATACCTGCCATAATTGATATTAATTATGTTTAGACAGAATAATAATGACATTTGCACTAGCTGGCAGACATGGCTACATCCAGACACACCATATCAGAATTGATCAAACAGCACTCGAAGCTATGATACCTGCCATACTTGATATTAAATATGTTTAGACAGAATAATAATGACATTTGTACTATCTGACAGACACAGCTGCCTCCACGCACACCATATCAGGATTGATCAAACAGCACTCATAGATGTAATACCTGCCATAATTGATATTAACTATATTTAGACAGAATAATGATGACATTTGTACTAAGAGCTTGCTACTATTATTTAACCAGGATATACATAACATTTCTAAATCATACTTTAACTGAAGAAGGCATTAGTCTCTATGAGAGCATTTTTTTGAAAACACTCTACTGTTACTGTTATTATATATGATGTTAATTTGTTGCATTTGAGTCTGAACTCTGATGAATGGTACCTTGTTGAATTAGTTAATTAATTACTTAAATTATTATAAGTAAAATCAATGAAAAATGAACGAGATAAGTATTTATTGAGTTCAAGTAGGGGAATAGAAACTTCTGTGTTTGTATCATATGTTGCTTTGTTTGGCTTATATATAATGTAAATAATAACCCATCTTGACCTACCTTTCTTTGTGAAGAATTATTGGACTATTTGAAAATTCTGAATAAATCATTACTGTTTCTCAGTTGTTTAAGAAACCCTCCTTTTTTTTTTTAAATAAAAACTGATGACAAGTGATGTACCATATCACTTGATACGTTGAGAGATGCAATTAATCCACGGTGGTGCAGCGGTAGCGTTGTTGCCTCACAACAAGTAGTTCTCCCATTCGATTCTCGGCTGGAGTGTGAGGAGTGCCTTCTGTGTGGAGTCTGCATGTCCTCCCTGCGGTTGGATGGGCATTCGAAAGACATGTGTAAATGGGCGTGCCTTCATTGAAAGGTCAGACGTCGAGCTGTCACCTCGGCGTTCGTGAAAATCTACTGCCAATCATTAGCGGACCGTAGTTCTGCTGTGGTGACCCCTAACCGGGAAAAGCCGAAAGACAAACAACAAACTTTGAGAGATGCAGTTGTAAGAGTTATTTCTTTGGGGACAGCTATCTTGGAATCAGTTTTTTTGTTTCTTCTTTCTAGCATCAGTCCAAGGATTTGTTTCTTTTATTCTTTTTAGAGTAGGGGCCATCCATTCCATTTCTTCTGGGATAGACACTATGTTGTTGTTTTTAATGAATATAGTAGCTTCTTCTAAGTCATTAAAGGGTCTCATCTCACTGGCAAAAAGTATTTTTATCTTGGCTGGAAAGGCCAACTGTGCTTTTATGTTGTTTTGTTTCAACAGTTTTATTATTGGCCAGACTTTTTTCCTTTGTTCTATTATTCTGGAAGAATAATCATTGTCAAACCTTATCAGGCTTTGATTGTATTTTAAGGGTGATTTCTCAAAGCAGATTTTAATATTAGTTCCTTGGCTAGAAATGAAAAAAAAAACTTTATAACTATGAATCTAGGTGGAGTATTTGTTGAGTTAGAAACAGGTTTCCTCAGTGCTCTATGTGCCCCCTCAATTCCAAATGAAAGTCCCTCTTTCAAGTCTAAAAATTCAAATCTGGGTTAAGAATGAAATAATGTCTTTACCTTCAGTGTTTTCAGGCATTCTTCAAAGATAGTTCCTGTAAGGTAGATGTCATCAATTGCAGTTCTTTTTTCAAAGCAGCATCTGGATGAGAATTCCTTGAGTTGTTCATATTCAGTGACTCAATATATCTCCAAGTTACTTGACAGGAAAATTTTTGTATATCTCCACCAAAATTGATATTTATGTAGTTTAGTAGTTTATAGATTTCTGATGTTTTAAACTTGAAAACAATAACATTTTCCTATATTATTATGCTGGTTTATGGTGCTCTCAAAATTTACTGCTGTCAGTTGGCCATCTAGGCTTTGTCCCTGAAATCATTGATTTCTGACAATTATTTCATTATATCAGACAGTTACATAACAGTCTCAATGTAACAACCTTTACAGATGTCATGAGTAGTATTTTAACAGGATATATGTTAGTGAGCAATAAATAATGCATTTGTTTGACGTTACAAACATAAAAAGAATGTTCAGACATTTCCCATTTTCTATAAGCAGTTCATCTTTCAATTTTCACTTGATCAATAACATGCCATATCAAACAAGCTTCCTCTCCATAATCCAATCCTGTACTATGTTGTAAATGGATATTTACTTTTGCATTAATAATGTACAATTGTTTACATTATTATTGATCTAAATTTCTGTGCTGAAAAATAAGGTGTGACTGTACTTAACATTTTACTTTTAACAAGAAGTCAAAAGGATAGCTTACATCTGCATTACTGAATTATTTGTGAGTGTAGGAAGTGTAGATCAGTGTGTGTACTGAACCTAGGCAGCCAATATAGCTAGACAGCACATGCATATACAGTAAGTTACTGAGCATGTGGGAGATCAGTACCATTTTGTGTAGTCAGTCAGCATGAATGTAAGCTTGAATGGAGATGCATGTGTGTGTGTGTGTGTGTGTGTGTGTGTGTGTGTGTGTGTGTGTGTGTGTGTGTGTAAGCACATGAAGCATGAAGCAAATGTACAAGTTATAGCTCCTGATGCGTGCATGTATAATAAACAGCTTGAATGTATACCCAGCCTCAGTGTCTCATTTGAATACACGAGACGTGTGACATGGTGTCAGAAGTGGGATTCAAAGTTGAAGCGACTCACAAACCATGAGGCTGCAGTTAGAACTGGAGTAATATCCAGGAGTGAATTCAGAAACAGGTCAGTGGGTATTCAGTTACTTAAACTCATTTCAAATGATTTTCAGTCATCAAACATGTGGCGTAGCATTCAAAGTGCTCAAAATAATTTCTGGGATGTTCAAAATGTCTGAGATAGCAGCATAATGTTTAAAGTGTTTGAAATAATTTTCAAAGTGTTTAAAATGGCTAAAATGTCAGAGTTTGTTTACATTGACTGACTTTTTCACAGTAACTAAGACTTTCTGAAGTCAACAAAGTGTCCAGAGTGTTTGATGTATTTGCAGTATTAAAGTAAAGCATTTTTGGAGAGATTGTTATGCACTTGAGCAAAATTACAAGTACCGCATCTATACTTATGTTTAAAAGAAATTTGTTGTTTTTGCAGCGAGATTTCACAGACCTCAGACACTATTTTTTGATAATAATATTGCTCAGAATTGGCAAGTGTTTGAGGAAGAGTATGATATTTTCATACAGGCTGCATTTTCTGATAAAGACACATTGTACAAGAGCATTTATACTTCTCAATTTACTTGGCCCAGAGACCATTGAGTGGGAATGGTCATTTGTGTCTGCAGCTGCTGTGTATGCAGTGGAGGAGGAAAACTGCCACATTGTAATACAGGCTGAAATGCGAGTAGACCCTGGGTGCTTAAACCGTAAATTTAGAGAAACATGTAATCCTCAAATGAATATTACAATGGAAAGGCACAAATTTTACATGAGAAGTCAAAAGCCTGGTGAAACTATTGCAGCCTGTATTACCGACTTAAGAAATAAAGCAAAAAAATGCAGATTTGGTGATCTACAAGATGACTTGATAAAAGACTGCCTTGTATGTGGTGTCAGTAATGATGCAATGAGAAAGATTTTGCTTTGAGATAGTGCATTAACATTGAGCAAAGCTTTTGAGATATGTCAAATACATGAGATTACATAAAAGCTTACAAATATGGTTAGGAATGAGGAAAGCATGTTTGCAGTATCTGCTAGTATGAATGTTGATAGTGTGCAGCAGAAAGTTAAGATGAAGAAGAAGTATAAACCAAGAGGTAGTGTCACATCCAACTTCATTGTTAACTGTCGCAATTGTGGAGGCCAAGGCAATCATTAACCTAAACAGAAAAAGTGTTTAGCTTTTGGTCAGCAATATCACAAATGTAAAAAGTGGAATCATTTCAAAATACTTTGCAAGTCTGAAGTGTCACAAACTTATATTAAAAGAGAGTATCCGAAGAAGCAAGTAGATCAGATAAACTCTGAGAGTTCTGAGCAAACTTTCTATGTTTATGGTGTCTCTGTGATCGATGAAACAGTTAATACAGTAGACTATCAGCTGTCAGCAAAGACTGAAATATTTTATATTGTACAAATTAATGGGAAACCTGTAGATCTTAAAGTAGACAATGGATCTAAGTGCAATGTTATATCAGCACAAATGTTTGCTAAATTAAAAGCTGGTGAAAAACTTGATTCAGCTAAGTGTGCAAAATTAGTTGCTTATGGCTGTGAAGAGATTCATACTGATGGCACAATAGTTCCTTCATGCCATTCTGCTGGAAACAGCTATGGCTTGCATTTTTACATAGTCAAAAGACATGTGCAATCACTTTTAGGCCTCAAAGACAGTTTGAGAATGGAACTGATCTCATTTAATAAATAGGTGCACCATACAACTCTGAATAACAACAATAGTTTTACACAGAATATTTTTAGTGAATAAGAAACTTCCAGTCACATATTCCATGAAGTTAAACCATGAAATAAGTCCAGTTGTCAGACCAGCAAGGAAGATTCCAGTAGCAATGCAGAGAAAAGTAAAAGCAGAACCAGACAAAATAGTGAATTTAGCTGTCCTTACTCCAGCAGAAGAACCAAATGAATGGGTATCCTCTATGGTCGTAGCTCATGAGAAAAGAACAGATGATATTCAAATATGTATTGATCTATTAGACTTAAACAAAGCACTTAAGCATCTTCCTCACCCAATTTGTACAGTAGCAGAGGTAGCCACTATCATGCCAAATTCCACAGTTTTTTTCAGTCTTAGATGCAGAAAGCTCCTTTTGGCAAATTTTGCTGGATCATACATCTTCATTGTTAACTACATTCAGTAAACCATTTGGCAGTTACAGATTTTTGAAAATGCCATTTGGAATTAATTCTGCCAGTGAGGTATTTCAATGTGTCATGGAACAATTTTTTTGGGGGGTTCCATGTGCTATTATAGTAAATGACATTATTGTCAGAGGCAAAGGTGAAGACAAATGATAGAAACCTCAGAAAAGTTATAGACCATTTACGTGAAGTAAATCTCAAACTGAATCCTCAGAAATGTAAATTCAAACTGAAAAAAATTACTTATGTGGGACATCTGTTTACCAGTTCTGGTTTACAACCAGAGCCATCTAAGCAACCAACAATTATTCAAATGCCAGTTTCAGAGAATGTGATATCTGTACAGCATTTTCTAGGTATGGTCAACTATTATGGAAGGTTCATCCCATACTTGAGTGAGCTTTCTGCGCCATCACATGAGTTGACATGCAAAATGTAAACTGGTCCTGGCTGGAACAACACCAAAAAGCATTTGATATTCTGAAGAAGAAAATTGCCAGTCCACCCACATTGAGATATTATACTGTTCGCAAACTCATAACTCTTTCTTGTGATGCTTCAAGGTACAGCCTTGGTGCAGCATGTCTTTAAGAAGGCATACCAGTAGCCTGTGCATCAAGAACTTTAACTCAAACAGAGATGCATTATGCACAAATAGAAAAAGAACATTTGGCAGTAGTGCTTACATGTCCAAAGTTCAATGATTACATTTATGGCATATCTATCCAAATAGAGACTGATCACCAATGACTAGTGACAATTTGTCCTTGGTTTTACAGTTTTAAAAAAGCCAATACATACAGCTCCAGCTTGATTGCAATACATGATGTTAAAACTGCAAAAGTACAATTTCAAAATTGTTTGCAAAAAGGGCAAATACTTTTGCTAATGTTTTGTCATGCAGACCCAGACAATTGTCAGAGCAGCATGAAAATGAAACATCAGACTTTGAAGTCATGGAAATCAGAAATTTTTTGTCATCAAGGCTTAATGAATTAAGAAATTGCACTGTTTCAGACCGATTTCTCCTGAAGCTGAAAAACATTATCAGTCAAGGTTGGCCAACATGACAAACTAGTTTATACTTGACATTCAGCAGTGTTTTCCTTACACAGATGAACTCATCATAAAAGATGGAATCCTCATGAAAGCTCCAAAAGTGGTAATTCCTAAACCATTACAACAGGAATATATCAAAATTTTGCATTGTGGTCACTCAGGTACCGATTCAACCAAAAGAAGGCAAGAGGCATTGTTTTTTGGGCTTCTATGTCTAAAGATATAGAGAAGGAAACTCTAGCATGTTCAATTTGCAACAGCACCAAACCACATCAACAAAAAGAACTGCTTCAGCTATACCAAACACCTGAATTACCGTGGTCAATGGTTGCTGCAGATATTTTCAAGTGGAGTGGTCAAAATTACTTGGCGTTAGTAGACTGTTACTCAGATTGGTCCGAAATTGACCTACTTCCTAACGTGACATCCAGCATAGCCATAACAAAGTTGAAGAGACATTTTCCTGTCCATGGTAGCCCACACAAAGTCATGTGTGACAATGGTGCACAGTTTATGTCATTTACTGTACCCCAGGCAACAGGAATTACAAATTAAATACAAGGAAACCGAAGCAGCTAATAGAAGGAAGCAAATAAATTCAGAATATTAAAACACAACTGAGCTAAGTACCATGCATGTCTATAAGTTAATATTCTGGAGTAATTCAACATATTGAGTTTGCTGTATTTAAACCCAGAAGCCCCACATTTTCTTTGTCACTACTCAACAACAACATTATGACTTCAAATTCAACTTCAATCGAGATGCAACTCTCCACAAAAATAAAACGCAGGCTAAAGGACTGCAAAATTTCTAAGAAAGAATGTGGCCTGAGTTCAACTTTTTTTCTACAACAAGGAAACATTATGCTTATCTCCAACGTTTGTCCAGTCAGTGCCATCTATAGCCAGGCCGAAGACAATGCAGGTATTTTACCCCTAATTTTGTATCAGTTGCACTGCTAAATGCCTCCATTATCAATGACATTTAAGCACAATCAATCAACTCTGCATATTCCCAAATTATTGCTTTTATTAAATTCTAATTAGAAGACAATTCATGTATAGCTTACTTCTTATATTCATCACTAACAGACCTGTTATCAAGCCTTGGTATAATATTCTAACTATGGAAAAAAATCAGTTTCATCTCTGCCAACTCTCATGGTTTCAAAAGCTGATACAAATGACTTTATTCCCAACTAGTCTATAACACAACTATGTTAAGTAACCACACAAAATTATTTCTGGCCTCATTGTATATACCCCATTCATTCTCACCAATGTCATTAGGAAGTGTATTATGGGACATCTTAACAGTTACTGTTTATTGTGGGGACATAAGCCTCAGCCAGAATATTCATTTCAAAAGCAGACTGAACTAGCTACTATTTTTAACTAGGTCAGGCTTGTCAAAAAGTAACCCATCCAAATCCTGATTCCAAAACATCTTCCCTATTAGATACATTCATAACTAGCAGCCCTGCTAAACTTCCACATTAGCATTTTGATCATGCCTCCACACATAACTCACTGGCTATTCAAAATGGCTTCAGCTCCTCACAAGCACATCATCTCTTATTTGCTAATATTGTTGAATCTTTACTTATTCAAGACTTACAATGGAGGAGTTGGTCTGTCTTTTACAACTCTGCTGACTCTACCACAGCATTATCTATCTTCTACAACACACACACCTCGATGCAAAACAAGCCCATTCACTCCTTCAAATGAATAGTTAATGGCAACTATGTACCCCAGATCATGTCTGATCTAAGGACCCAAAACAGATGATGCAAAAAGGCATGGAAGGATTGAAAAAAAATATTACTAGTCATAAAAAACACAAGAACTATAGAAGCATAAACACTCCACAAAGTTGCTATTAAATGAGGTTAAACAACCATTTTACACAAATTTTATATATCTATACCATATATATATATATATATATATATATATATATATATATATATATATGGGTCTACTTCAAATCATCGAAGTTGCAGAACATGGAACATTAAAGTAGAACAAATTAAAAAAGATAAAAAGACTTCTTGTAAGATTTTGCAGGGGGCAAGCCCCACTGTAGCCACCACTTAAATATACCAACTCCGAGATTACATTTCAGTGAAGAGAATAGAGAATTTCCCATTCCGTGCTATACGGTACCATTCTCTTCACTGTAGTGCGATCTCGATATTGGTATATTTAAATAGCAGCAGTTGTGGGGGGTGCCCCTCTGCAAAAACATGAAATAAGAAGTTCTCAGATTTTAGTTTTTTTGGGGGGGTAGATATTGCAGAACTTTGATCCTCTGGTCCTCGATGACCAGAGGTTCAATGTTCTGCAATTTTGATTTTGAGGACCCATATACAAATATATGCATATGTGGTTTGCAGGCAGCTGGTCAAATGACCAGGTACATCAGCAGCTGTTTGGTCAACACCATTTGGTCAACATGCACAAATGGGCAATAGGTGTGCATGATCGACAATCCCCAGGTAGGGTGTATTTCCTTTCTTAGAAGATTGTACAATCTCAGAATTAGTATATATAATACACATGGGGGGTGGGGGTGCACTGGGGGTGCTTGTCCCTCTGCAAAAGCACTTTTATCTGGCTTACTCTACTCCAGGGTAATCCCTGAAACATACAGTGTATCACAATTTGCTGTTTTAACATGTCATATTATGGATGTTGGTTTAGCTGGTCATGCACTCAGTTGCCCTCCACCTATACATATATATATATATATATATATATATATATATATATATACACATATATATATATATATATATATATATATATATATATATATATATATATACTCTTGTCAGCTCGTGAATATTCTAGTTATCTATAAAAATGATTAGTTTTAACAAGCCTTACCCCAAGACACAAAATAAAAACATTATATAATCAGAACTAATTATTATCAGAATGAATGCATTATTATTATTATTATTATTATTATTACTACTATTATTATTATTATTATTACTATTATTAATTAATTATTATCAGAATTAGTACAGGACATCCTAGTCAATATCATATCACCCACAGCTACAATCCATTCTTCTATCATTTTACTTTCCCAGTTTGATAAACTCCTCTACATGAATACCTAGAATACCTTTCCTTCTATTATTAACATGTCTCTCTCTAAGGTTGTAGAGAAATAATTAAATCGTCAATTCTTCAATCCTCATTCATTTTTTGCATCCTGGGATGCTCAAAATTGCTGCAACCTTTCTCTCAAAACCCTTAGCACATATTTTCAGTCTGTCCTTAACAATGGATAATACACCCCAAATTTTAAGCCTGCTTTAATTACACTATCCTGCCATGCTCTCAAACTCTTCTACGTCTAAAGACTATAGCCCAGTAGAAAACCTTTGCCCTTTAACAAAAATACTAGAAAAACTCCTAAATGAACAAACACTTGAGTACATTCAAAGATATGGCCTTTGGACTGGCCTACAGCGTAGCTTTCATCCAAAGTACAGCACCATTACAGCTGCTAATTTAACAATATCTCAAATGTGTGATAACACAAAATAAGGGTTCTTAAGAAAAATATTTCTGTGAATCTAAAAAGAGGCTTTGACAGAGCAAATCACAATTAGCTTATTCAAAACTCTGATATTGCTTTCATATCAAGCCACTTTTTGGTTTAAAAATTACTCATAGTACATGGAGTGATGCAATTATGCTCTAATATTGGGAAAAAAATAATTACTAAGTGCTGCTTCGGCTCAAGACGCAATGATAACAATTGTTACACATCCCACTAAATGTTGTTATTATTGAGTCTCATAGTACAGACTAACAATTGACACTGATGGCCAGCAAAGAGCTGTGGCAGAAAGTAAAACAGTTTTATTTCTTCCTGCTCTCCTTGCCTCTAAGTTTGTTTCGTATTTTTGCTTTTTTTATTTGCTGGTAAATCATTGAAGATTGCAGTCATTCAAAATTATGTTAGAGTTTCATATGTCTTATAGTTCAGAAAATAGCATAGTGATGCAAAACCTATTGTTCTATTAACTTTTTAATGAATTAGAGGATAATTTAAAAACTCTCCCTAATTTTCATCCCCTGTCCTTGTTTGATAACACTCAATAAGTGTTGTACTAGTTTTCAAAGCTGGTAATACACTTGCGCTTTTTTTTCTCTAACTGGTAATACATGAACCAGATAAAACTCCATGCGCTACAAAGAATTATGATTTTGTGTCTGAGCATACCTTTTTTTACTATATGTTGTTGGCATGGGTACCAAGATTCACCTCTACAGTTTTGCTCTTGAGGTGACTTTCTTGGCATCCATTTCTTGAAAACATAGTAATCTGGTTATGTTAAGATACCCCATCATAATCCTCTTTCATCTAGTGTAACCTTCCTAATTTCTGGTCACAAGTATTTTTCTCCTGCTTTTCAAATTACATCTAGAGTGACTCAAGACTCAGTAATAGGGCCATTCCTATTCTTTCTTCCTATAAACAATACATAAACAATCTCCTCTGGGATATAATCACACCTGAATATTGCTGCATACGAGGATGACAAGGGATTTACAACAATAAATCAATCTTCTTCACAATTAGGATCCTTACTACAAAAAGACTTTACCTTCATTTGAAAATGTGTAAGAAGAAATTAAGCATAAACACTACCACATTGTACCATCATGGTCTTTGGGACTTTTCAGCGATTGTTTATCATATCGCCACCAATTATTGTAGACCCTGCAGATACTAGTCAATTATTCACATAAGAAGGTTCTTTTATATCAGAGTTACTCAAAGTGTGATTCACTGTCCGTCAGCAAAGTCTCAGCTGCATTTCAAAAAAATAAAAACGAGAAATTCAAAAAGATAACCCACAGATCTCCTTATCACCATTCTTTGAGTGTATTTGAAAATACTCCTTAGCGTTGTTCTTCTTGCCCAAAGCATTAAAGTTCCATCAGTGCCTTCAGTACACTTTAAAAAAGCCTCTTCCTCCTTCCATTCTTTCTTGAGTCTGTTAAAAAAAAAAAAAAAAGAAACAGAGAGATATGTGAAGTACAGGCAACTGATCCTGGCAGATCATTTCAGCAAATGAGCCAAATGTCTTGCCAGCATCATTCAGATGTCTTTCTTTGCAATAGTTGCAAATCCTCTTTTATCGTTCTCATTCTGGCAGATTTAAAAGCTGACCTGTGTCCCTACACCAGTCCTTTTTGTTATTTGTCCAGAGAAAGTGTATTTTTGCACACAGAGGTGTTGAACAGCAACAACAGAAGCAGCATCAATTCTTGGACCTGGGCAAGGTAAGCAACAGTGCTTAATTGGCTGTCATGTCCCTGATTAGAACTGTTTAAAAATTCGTTCGGAAACAGAAGACAAAATGGAGGCTGAGGGCTTTGCTGACTGTGATCATAAATTGATAATCAGGGTGACACAGTTGAGGACAAATAGTTTTGTGTGTATAACTCTCTTATTTTTCATAATGTCCTTTTTTGATAAAAATTTTTGGTCTGTCCTTTATAAAATTTGTGTTTTTCTGGTAACTGAGGTATATAGAGAGTAAAACATGCATTTCAGTTTCAGACTTCATATTTTTCAAAAAATAAATGCTAATGATAAACCTGTTGCTCCAATAATGTTATAACTTTATGGAAGTAGTACTATATAAAAATCTATATATTTGGCTTTGGCTGTAATGACAATCCTTTGTTGTGTAGGGCTGTGTGCATATCCCCAACTCTTTCTTATTTTGCAGAATGTCCTGTTTCTGGTCTGTTTCTTGCAAAATGTGTGGCTTTCTGGTAAACTCAGGATTGTAGTCAATAATGGCTGATATTTGAATTTCAAATTTTATATTTTAATAAAACCTGCTGAGAGGCTGAGAGCTGTGAAATTGTTTTTCTTGGGTGGGTGTGGAGGTGCTGTGTGCATACCCCCTAACTGTCCCTTATTTTGCAGAATGTCCTTAATTTTTCTTAACCCTTACCACAGATGATTATCAATATTTTATCTGCCTTGGGCTCAACCAAACCCATATTTGGGTTCAGAGAAGATATTTAGACTGCTAGTACAGTGTCTTAACTTCTACTTTGAATAATCCCTAAAGTTCACCACCCTACTGCAGCCTTGCCTGGTCTGAAATCATTATCTGCAGCAGGTACAAGTCCTTCTGCCTTTATGCAACATCCCAACTATGTGTCACACTGTTTATACCGCATAGAGCTCTTCAGTCTAATACTTGTGCTTTACTTCAGTGAGCCAGGCTTCTTCCTTTCCCCCTATATGGGTGAACTGACTCTGGCTACTCACACCCATCCTCCCCCTGTGATCTGTCCATCACCAGTGTTGCTAACTGAACAGGGGGTCATCTGGGACACATTAAAGCTTTTATTCATCTGTGGCATGAAAATGCTAAGAATGCTACTGATCTTGTCTCTCAGTTGTGGTCTGCTCCTGCTAAATTATGTTTCAGCAGATTGCAGTCAGTAAATGCATGCACTTGCTTTGCAGACTTCATATCCTTCAAAAAATGCATGCTAATGCCAAAGTTATACTAGTAACTATTTAAATATATACAAAGAAATATATAAAATCTGTCTGATTGTTGGCCTTTGTCTTACCATTGTTTTTGACTTTGTCCCTGATTCTTGTTTTGAGTTTGCAATCTATGATTGTGACTGTTTACAAGTGTATTTTTGTGCAGGTGCTATTTTGCATTGTTTTATTTTATTACGGTGTAACATTTTAGATGTGCACAGACAACAAAGTATATATAGTTGCTGGGTATGACTGGCTGGCTGCAGATGAAAATGACTGACTTCTAAGAGGACAAGAGTTTTGAGAGTGCTTTGCTTGGGAGGGAGTGTGTTCATACCTGTCATCAGTCTTTTATTTTGCTGAATGTCCCTGCGTTTGCCTCATACCTGCAATCTGATTTTATTGTAATACCTGTGGCTTTAGCAAACTGCTTGCAGACAAATAACAGGCATTTGAGTTTCAGGCTTCATTTCCTTAAGGAAATGCATGCCAATACAAAATCTGTTCTTCTAACAACTTTCTAAATATATACAAATAAAACCTGTCTGATTATTTGCCTTTCTCCTACCATTATTTTGGTTTCCTCCCTAATTCTTATGGTAAAAGATGGCAATGTGTGCCTGCATCGTTTTATAAACTTGTTTGAGAGACAGTCTGTAGGTTTTATTTTACACTGTTTTGTTAGTATGGTGTGAAATTTAAGATGTGCTCCGACATATAACATGCTATAACTGCTGGGTATGAGAGGCTGTCTTTAGATGAAAATGACTGTTAAAACATTAAATACTGCAGAAGTAGTTTGCTGAGTGGGTGGACTGGGGGGTTCTTTGTGTGCATACCTGTTAAATGTCCCTTTTTTTCCTGATTGTATCTGATTTTTGATTCATATATTTGGCCTGTTCTGTATGTAAAATATGTGGGTTTAGCAAACTATACTTAAAAAACATTATGGTCCAGACAAATGAGAGACATTTTAGTTTCAGACTTCATATCCTTCAGAAATTGCATGCTTATGCAAAAGGTGCTAGCCTAAAAACTTTCTAAATTTATAGAAGCAGTGGTGGGGAGAGATGGATGTGTGAGTACTTGCCAGCTGACCCGTATTTTTGCAGAATATCCTGGATTTGGGCTCATATTTCTGGTCTGTTACTTGTAAGATTTATGGCTTTAGCAAACTGTTGAGAATTGCAGCCAAGAAATGATGAACATTTGAGTAAATTTTTTTGTTCAGCATTATTACCTAAACTAGGGACATAATTTACAGATGGCAAGATAAATTTCACTGGATTTTTTTTTCTCAAAGAGAAAACACAGTTTTATGAAGACAGCAGTAGCAGTAAAATAAATGATGACAGTAGAGATTCCAAAGAAATGAAGGAAGTTTCTATCAGTTTTCTTTGGAAGAGTGATCTGTCAAATATTGAGTTGGGTTTTATAGACATAACTGAAGGTGAAGAGTTGCAACCACAGTGTGAGGTATGTGGAGAGTGCTGTCTAACAAAGCAATGAAACCATCAAAATAAATAAATATATATATATATATATATATATATATATATATATATATATATTTATATATATATATATACATATATATATATATATATATATATATATATATATATATATATATATATATATATATTACACACAAAGCATAACAGAAATAAGTTTGAAACAAAAAACAGTTCTTTGGAAAAAAGAAAGAGTACCAAATTAAAATGTCAACAGAAGGACTGCAAAAAGTAAAAAAGTACTCATTTACTAAGACATTAATAAAAGACTTCATCAAAGATGTTTGCACAAAACTGTTATGTGAGTCTGCAGGAAATAAGATAGCTCCAAGTACAACTCCAAGTTGGAAATTGTTAGATAGGAATGTCAGCTAAGTGGACTATATCTCAAAATGTACTGTGAGGGCAGCAAATACTTCAGCCAGAAAAGAGAGGTGAAGACATTCCTTTGCAGACCAGGAGGGTCTGTCAACCATCTTGGCACAAGCAGATAGATAATGACCCCTATTATCTTGTCCTTGGATCTTGACAGCATTCATGGTGATGCTAAGTATCACTCAAAAGTAGTGTCATTCCTGCCTCTTCCAAGTATCAAAATTAGTCATATCCAGTTGTATTTCTTCTTAGGTTGAGAACCTAAAATGATTCACCTCTGTATGGGTCACCACCATGTAATAACTGTATATGTCATGATGATAAGATGTAAGTAATCTTGCAACATCCTGGCTCCTGACTTCAAAAAGACAGCTAACTGCTACCCTGTGCTCCTCTGGTCCTGAGAGGATAATGTCATTCGGCCACACAATACAGTCAATAATTACCAAAACGTTTCATCGGTTGAATGCATCCATTGTAAAACCTAATAGTTTGTGATAAGTGCTTCTTTCAATGCTGGGAAAACTGAAAACATTTTCAGAAAAAGAATATATGAACATTTATATGATATAGCCAAGAAAAAGGACGCTTATCCTCTATACACACACATACAACCACACACACACACACACACACACACACACACACACACACACACACACACACACACACACACACACGCACACCCACGCACACCCACACACACCCACACACACCCACACACACCCACACACACACACACACACACACACACACACACACTAGAATGCAACATAGAAGGATATTTTTTTTTATCTTGGAAGATGTCCCACCTGACTCTAGGGGCGGGCCTTGAGAACTAATAATTGAGGTCAGACATTTTGTCTGGCAGCTTGATTACGATGTAGTAATACCCCCTGGTTTAAATGACCGTATTTCATTTAGCAACATTTTAAAAATGAGAGCTGCAATGTATAATGCATTTTAATAACAGACTGAAAATGAGAGCTGCAATGTTATAATGCATTTTCATAACAGACTGAATTTTGTTTAACTACAGCTTTCTTCTGTAGAAAAATATCTAAAAAGGGCTTTTACTACTGTTATTTTACTTTGTTTGCATTCTATAAGATTATTTTTACTACTCGTATTTCCCTGTTTAATATTTAAATGATTTTTAACCTGGTGCCTTTAAATTTCAGTTGCCATGAATGTCACATGAATGTTTCATTGTATAAATATGCATGTGTTTGCAAGTTGTACTTAGTTCTGAAAAAAACGTTAGTTGGACAAAAGTGCTAAACTGTTGGATAAAACTGAAACTTGTCTCTACTGAGTCCTCCTTGCGGCCCCAGCATTTCTTTATCTCTGGTTCTTAGCTTATGTTGTTCACCCTTGTGACTCTGACATATGTGTACGGGCTGCTGATGTATGCATTGATGATGTTGGCTAAGATTTCCTTGTTCTGGTTCTGGAAAGCTTGAGTAAGTGTAGTGCTGGTGCATTGTGCTGTGGTGATGTTCATATATTTCTTACTGAACACCCACTGCTGCATTGTGCTGTGGTGATGTTCATATATTTTTTACTGAACACCCACTGCTGTGAGGGGGATGTTTCCAGATTCATTAAGTACTTACACACTCAAAAAACAGAGTCATATTGTGGGAGCAATAATGTTTTTGGCAAGCATGAGGTAGTTAGTCTACTGACACCAAGTGCTGTCATTCTAGCTACAGATGAGATAAGAGCTGACTGAGATTCCATATTACCCAAAGTGTGCCTGATGATGTATCACTGCAATATGGTGTTAAGTGACCTAGCATAAATAATTTTATTTGTCTTAGAGTAGACCAGCAGTGCTGAGTCATGCAAAAGAGCTCGTTAATGAACAATGACATTGACCTATCTGCTAGTAGCTGGCCTTACTGAAGCACAGCTCTCAGTAAGAATTCCCAGAAGAATTAGTGCAGTATGATATATAGAGAAAACTGTACTATAAATAGTACAGCATTAGTAGATTAATTAACAAAAGTGGAATAGGATACACACATTAAATAGTGCACAGCATTACATTACTTCATGGCTGAGCAGTGCAGGTTCACGTGCCACCAGTTTTAACATTGCATAGCCGAGCAGTGGATGTGTGGTTGCCATGGTTATATTAACGGTGTAATGGCAAAACAGTGGAGGCACAGATACCACTGTTTCTTAAATTGTACACTAGGTAAAAAAACAGTGCAGCAAGATAAAAATACAATTTCAGTTTATAAATATTGATAAGTTAGAGCAATACAGGACTGAGTAAAATAATTTCTTTAACAGAGCAGATGTAAGAAAACCACAGTTGCTTGAACAGTGCTGTAAAGAGGGTAAATACAGAGGAGGAGATGAGACAATTACAATCATTTGAAAAGAGCTCTAAGAGGGGAAATATTTCACAGTGCTATAAGGAGGGGAAATAACGTCTTAACTGTGCTGTAAATGGGGATGATGAAAGACATTTAAAGGAGAAGAGGAATCTTTGAGATTTGCTTGTCAGCAGTTGACATTAGGGGTGCCACCATTTCAGTAAGGAGTTTTACTGGAGACACAACAGTAACAGGTATGAATGGCACAATAAATCAGTTTTGGTCACTTGGAAGGAATTCTCAGAAATGCTCACACTAGTTACTATACAGCATGGACTACCACAGTGTTGTACAGTGTGCAACATGAAACAACTCCACACAAATAAGGACTAAGCTGTGTAAAGCAACATAAGTTAGAACAAGCAAAAGTCAACCAACAGCTGATGAAAACTCAACGCTGGCTCCCTTCTAGCAAAAAGTAGCTCAGAATACTAAATTCCCCATCTCTCACAAAAGAAAACTTTCAGAACAGTTCTAAACTCAAAAATACTATCAGGCAATATAATATTTGTTATAAATAAATAAAACACTTCCTTAGTGCTGGAAGGATCAAATCTGTAATCATTTCAAGTGAATCAGTCTCTCAGGTGTGCAGCTCTACACAAACAAGTATTGACATCTACTCAGGGTTACCACCTGTCCTTGTTTATGCAGAACAGTAACTATTTGGGTATGTGCAGCCTACAAAAGACATTAAAAATGGAAAATATCTGTATGTTCTGCTGGAGTAGAGAGATAATGCCCTGACTATAGCCCAGCGAACTTGTGTTCAGTTAGCTCAGAAGACTGATGGTGTGGCAGGGAGGGAAGGGTGTGCCCATTCAGGGAGGTTGTTTGGTTATGTTATCACTCTTGTCAGAAATCTCTCATGGAGGCTGGTGAAGACACAGGAGGTGTTGTTCAAAGAGGAGCGAAGGGTGGGGACATGGTTGAGTTGCTGCAGAGATGGGATGAAACACTGCATTTTCCCACTGCATGCCCATTCTTCAGGCATACTACATAGCATAGCAGGTGGGGGGGGGAAATGAGTAAACATTGAAAGTAAACCCCCCAGTGGAAGGTGATGAGAGGACCCCCTGGATTCCTTCGATTCCATAATGATCCCCTGCATAATCTGGTAGCTGGGAGAGCTAATCACAGTTGGTAGACCCAGCTTGGATGGGGCACAGAGGTAGAATTCCATAGGATGATACAGAAGAGGGATACAACTAAAAAAACAGCCACTGTCTTGTGATTTTAGGCCAAGAAAGTGTTTCTTAAGTTTACTATAGTAGTTGCAGAAAGCATTCATTATGTATTTGCAACACTTTAATAGTATCTGAAACAATAGAAAAAACTCAAATTCTACAAGAATGGGCTTTGATTTTAACAGAAGAGTCTAGTCCTTTGCATTGGTACAGTTTATTCTTTTGACAACCTCATGGTTCCATAAACAATTTCCTGTTTTGGACACTTCAAAAGGTGGCAACCCTTCATCTAAGAATATGGTATCTAACTATTAAGTATAGAACATAACAGTTCATGCCTCCTTCTTTCTAGTTTGATATTAGTTTGATATTAGTACTAGATCATTCCAATACTGACATGTCACATGAAGGCTGTGAATCAGAGCCCTCTAAATGATAACTAAATTCTTACAGAAATGCCAGTGTTTTGTAGAACAGTTATGAGTCCTAACATAGCAAATTCAAAAGACCCTAATTTGAACTATATTAAACTGGCTTTTCCCAATTCCAGAAGTCGCAATAACAAATTGTCTGCTTTTAAGGTGCACCTCTATCTGGAGCATAAAAATATATTTGTAATTACAGAGTTAACTTAAAGGTAATGAAAGCACTCCCTTCAAATCTAGATTTTGTGCCTCCCATGCCTTCATATCTTTAGGAAACTGTGGTGCCATCTCCATATTTGTCAGGGACCATATGTGAGATCCACAAACTAAGCTTGTTGAATTTTAGTTTGCCATGAACAAACACACCAACTGCTTATAGCATGCTATTTCACTTGCTCAATACCCTTCCATGTTAAATTCTGGAAGTTTTAGATGAAATTCCTATAAGCAATATCTTCAGTATACCTAAAATATGGCCATTTGAAATGTTGGGATCTACTATAATGAGTCCTAAAACACGGAGACTGAAAGGGCAAAAAACAGACTTACATATATTAAGTCTGAGATGGCCATTTCTTGGAATATTCCCTTTTTTGAGGTATGGTGATCCTAGAGATACTATATACAAGTTCAAGGGTATGGGGAGCTTGCGCCAACATGAGGAGTGCAGGGTGTTTGTCCCCCTGCAAAAAAAATAAATAAATAAAAAAGAAGTTTAAAAAGTGATCATCAAGATTTGCTCTTTTCCTGAGATTTCAATCTTTTTTTTTCCAGCTTTTTGGCTGTCAATGTTTTCAGTGGCAACATTTCAATAGAGAGCCTTCTTGGAGACTTCAACAAACCATAAATCAGGGCATCTTTACCTCTATTGTTGGGTATTCACACAGATTTGATAAATAAAATTTCTATTAAACATCTAGTTAATAAACTCACTAGAGGTTAAATTATTCTTAATCTGGTCTCTCTGAAATACTGCCTCTGCACATTCTATTTCCACGGTCTTTTCTTCTCCAATAAAGTCAAGCCACAAACTTATGACATTTATCTCAAAACCACAATGCACCCAGCAACCAAGGTCTGTAAATTTTGAATTTCAAAAGGGTAACTCTCATCCAATTATAAGAAGTTCCCAACACAGGAAACAGCTTCACAGAAAAGTTTTATGTCTACTTAGACAAAAGTGTAGATTTAACCCCACTATTGCTAAATACAATGGAGAATTGAAAAAAAATCCCTGGAGGTCCACCAACATAAATGTTATAACTAGAAAAACGATCCTTAAATTGTATAGTAAGTCTCACTATTCCCAAAATGAGGACAGTATAAGAAATATCACCAATGAATTGAAATACATCATTAGGGCTCGCAAAGTAACCCAAGAATTGAGGTTAGCTTCTGAAGCAAAGGATATCAAATCCATATTCAGCTACATTAGAAAACTAAGAAAAGTACTCAGCACTGCTCCGAAGTTATCCTTAATGAGACCACCCACCCTGACCAAAGTGAAAGCACAAATATATTAGCTAGCAAGTTTACTGCAAACGTTATCTCTGAAACCCCAATTCAAAGACCACTCATCCCATAATCCTTTACATCCCCTGCCATCACTAAAGAACATGTCAGTTTTCTTATTCAAATCAAAGACCAAAAATACTTCCTCCACAGGACCTGGGAACATATATAGGTAGGTAACAAATGGTGACAGGCTGTCACTAAAACTCTCTTCAGATTGTTTAACTTAAGATTAGCAATAGTGATGCCCTCCTCAAGGGTGGACCCTTTAAATAATTCAAAGAAACTGTGAGGACCCCTAGGGGTCTCTACAAGGTCCCTTCCTGTTTGGCATGCTCTTCTCTAATATCTAAACTGATAACCAAAACCTTTGGTTAACCAAATCTGCAGATAACTGCAATCAGTATATGTCAAGAACCCCTCCAATATCTGTGCCTACTGATGTACTGACAATGGGTTTTAAAATGAATATGAAAAAGTACAGCATTTTTTTTTTTTGGAAAGCAAGACTTTCCTACACCATACAATATAGACAATACTCTTTACTGAAAGAATATGTAGTCAGGGACCTTTGTACTTGGGCTGATAAATCCATTCACCTTTGATTATCACATAGTAACTGTAGTAAGGAAATCCTTCTACTAAGCACAACTAAAAGTGAAAAATATTTTATCCAGATTCAAACATGTTATCATTCTCTTATATTCAGCACTGATTAGACACATACAACCAGTGTCCCATTGGTATGTACCTCACTTAATCAACAAACTTGAAAATCCTCAGAAGTTTAGACTAAAAAGATATCCAGTTTTATGAGCCTGTTATCAAGACAAACTGGAAGCCCTGTCCCTGTACTCTGTATCCTACAGACCCTGGATGGATGATCTGTGCCATTAGCAATCCAGTGGTTCTTGCTCTAACATAACTAAGTATGTCTAACAGCTCAGGTAAAAGAAGAACCAGGGATTGGAACCTTCTGCAGTAAATAAATGGAACACTATAAACAGAGATTGGAACCTCCACTGGTAAATTAATGGAGCACTAGAACCAGAGATTGGAACTTCTGCCAGTAAATTATTGGAATGCCAGAACTAGAGATTGGAACCTCCACCAGTAAATTGATGGAGCACTTGAATCAGAGATTGGAACCTTCACCAGTAAATTATTGGAACACTAGAAAGAGATTGGAATGTCCACCAGTAAATTAATGGAACACTAGAAACAGAGATTGGAACCTCCACCAGTAAATTAATGGAACACTAGAAAGAGATTGGAACGTCTACCAGTAAATTAATGTAACACTAGAAACAGAGATTGGAACCTCCACCAGTAAATTAATATAACACTAGAACCAGAGATTACAGTCTCCACCAGTAAATTAATGTAACACTAGAACCAGAGATTGCAGTCTCCACCAGTAAATTAATGGAACAGTAAAAACACAGATAGGAACCTCCATCAGTAAATTAATGAAGCACTAGAACCAGAGATTAGAACCCCAACCAGTGAATTAATGAAGCACAGTTCAGAAATAGCTTCAGCACTTAGCCACTACATCAACTACATCTTCTTTGGAATAAACTATCCATGCAGGTTATATCGTGTGTACATTATCATTCTCAAACTAAACCTGGATGACTGGATGTGTATCAGTCCTCTCAACTGTCCAGAACATCCAGGTTTTTGCTTCATATTGTTAGTCTAGTCCTCATAAAATTTGTATTTTTCCTGGCAAATCACTAGGATGATCTGAGGATTGAAGTCACTAAATAATGACATACGTTTTTGTTTCAGACTTCAAATCCTTCAGAAAATGTATGTTAATACAAACCCTGTTACTCTAGCAAGCTTTTTAGCTTTATAAGAGCAATATTTAAAATCTCTCTCTATATTTGGGCCTTTGTCACCCTATTTTGTCAGGCTTTGTCCAGATTTCTTGCACTAAGAGGTTGAGAAGTATGATGCGTGCCCTTAAATTTTCCCTGGGACTAACTGGTTTCTCCTCCTTGACTAAGGAGTTACAGCTCAAAGGTGAATATTGGCATGGTGCATATTTTTATTAGCCTAAAATATACTTTGAACTTTCATGAATCTCAATGCAATACAACAGTCTTATTAAAAAATGCTATCTACAGCTCTACACACTGTGCTATGCTTTCTTAACTATACTAGAAGTTTAAAACAGCAATAAATAAAAAAATGTTGGTTAAATGCAGGATACAAGAATACATATCATATCAGATATTATAGCTGCCTACTGAATAAAAAAAGCTTTATCAAAAGCAGATGGAATGATTGCATTTTTTTCCAAGTTGCAATCAAGTTCTGTTGTCAAAATTTGTCAGAATAGCAACCAGCCTTTAGTGTGAACTGTGTCTATTAGCAGATAATTAGTCTAATCAGGAAAAATCTACATATATCTCATTAGAATTACTCAAAGCTGAAAAATTACTAAACCTTCTTTGCATAACAGTAAAATACAAACTCACACACACACACACACACACACACACACACACACACACACACACACACACACACACACACACAAAGTACACATATGCATATTCATATAGTGTCATGTTGTATATAGAAGAAAATGTGCATCCACGTAAGTTGTGTATGTAAAATTCTCACAGCACCTAGTCGTGAAATTGCTTGTATTAGCCAGAGATTACTAATTACTATTTCCATAAAAGGAGGTTGCTTCAAGGCAGCAAATAAGGAAATAAGTCCTGCTTTGGATAAGCAATGGCTTATCTGAATTACCAGGATTTGTGGAGTTTCTAATTTGTGCTTATTCCTACCACTCTGTTACTTCCAGGATTTGTGGAGTTTCTAATTTGTGTTTCTTCCTACTACTCTGTTACTTCCAGGATTTGTGGAGTTTCTAATTTGTGCTTCTTCCTACTACTCTGTTACTTTCAGGATTTGTGGAGTTTCTAATTTGTGCTTCTTCCTACTACTCTGTTACTTCCAGGATTTGTGGAGTTTCTAATTTGTGTTTCTTCCTACTAATCTGTTACTTCTAGGATTTGTGGAGTTTCTAATTTCTGTTTCTTCCTGCTACTCTCTTACTTCCAGGATTTGTGGAATTTCTAATTTGTGTTTCTTCCTGCTACTCTCTTACTTCCAGGATTTGTGGAGTTTCTAATTTGTGTTTCTTCCTGCTACTCTCTTACTTCCAGGATTTGTGGAATTTCTAATTTGTGCTTCTTCCTACTACTCTGTTACTTCCAGGATTTGTGGAGTTTCTAATTTGTATTTCTTCCTGCTACTCTCTTACTTCCAGGATTTGTGGAATTTCTAATTTGTGTTTCTTCCTACTACTCTGTCACTTCATCTTGCTTTGCTTTTCCCTGCTACTTTTTCTGTCTGTTCTCTAAAGTGTTCAACTGCATCTTTTCTGTTGTATTTATCACTGCTTGTTTATAGCCAGTCTAAATTGTTAAGTGTTATTCTTAAGTGATATTCTAAGCTCTTAGTTTTGGTTTAAGCCCTTGTGAGCTACATCCACCCATTAGCTCTCCCTGGACTTTCTCCCTCAGATTCTGACAAATATGGATGAACAATTTCCTACAGTTTCTCCTGCCAGTCTGGTTGATATGGGCATCCTGAGACAGTGTAGCAAGTACCTCATGTACACAGACAAACATCTACTACCACCTAGGAACACAATTTGTGAGATGAGAGATGAAATTACATTAGGAACATTAGAGTCCAAGGTCTCTCCCCCCTCAAGCCAGTATATCTGGCACTGAAAAGGTTGTCAACATAATCACTACAATTCAAACACCACCCACACCTACACATGCAGAGGTTGTCCACATAAACATATCCAAACAAAGGAGACCTCCTAGGCAAAAACACACGCAATCTCCACAGCCTTCCACATCACATACCATGCATAATCCACACACCTGTGCCTCATAACCACTAAGGATTCACCATAAACCCAACATATTAGTCATAGGAGATTCCATTGTGAAACACACAGATGTGCCTCTCACCAGGCTGGATAAGGAGAAAGTCACGGTTAGTTGTCTGTCAGGTGCCGGAATCCACCATATCACACACGCACTCAAGTCTCTCAACAACAGGTAGTGTTATGACTCTGTCATAGTCCATGTTGGGGTGAATGACTTCAGGTGAACCTCTCTGGACTATATGAAGAGAGACATGATTGAGTTTGCTGATTATGTGTATCAGGTAGGTATGTCCCTAGCCTTAAGCAACATTCTGCCATCACCCAGAACGATGCCTCAATACAAACTGAAAATGATTGACTTTAACAATTGGCTTAGTTTCTCGTGTTAATCCAGAGGGATCCAGTATCTGACAGCACGGGAAGATATGATCAACAGACCATGATGCTTTGCCAGAGATGGCCTGCATCTGTCTCACTTGGGCTTCAGGCTTCTGGCATAGGCACTTGCCTCCTCTATAGTCCCTTCTTTAGGAAAAGTGATGAGGTTAAAATTACCAACATAAAAATTTCAACAAAATGCAAATTAAACATCGTGCTGCTAAATGCTAGGAATTTAAACATGAAACTGCACTCATTGCAAGCATTCTTAACCCTGATAAATTCTGACATCAGTGCAGTCATAGAAACCTGGTTAAAAGCTGTGGAAAGCACCCCAGGCTTACCTGGTTACTCATCCTATCATACATTCAGACCCTAAACTGTGGACAGTAAAGCCAAAGGAGGTGGAGTTTCAATATACATTAAAGACATACACACTTCCAGGCTGGTCAAACAGTATGACGCACAGGAGACACTCCAGATGCAGTTAACCATTGACATGACCTCTATTCAAATCATAGCTAGCTTCTGGCTCCCAAGTCTGACTCAAGATGCCCAATCCGTCTATATGGACCTGTTCGAATCTATCAAGATTCAACCCTTTACCTTTACCCTGATCCTGGGTGAGTTTAACTTCCCAAACATAGAGTGGAAGAACTACTCATAGCAGAGCACAAATGCCCAGAGATTCTTTGATTTTGTCAATGCAAATGCCTTGGAACATCTAGCTGATATCCCCACAAAGAGTGATAATATGTTGGACTTGGTATTAACTAAGATGAGTAACCACTGCAGCATCCCTATTGTATCATCCTCCCTGGTAAGATCTGACCAAAAAGTGGTCACTTTTGAAGTCACCACCTCCCCTAATCCCCCCTCTAGCTAGGATCAGACATAAAACATCTCTAAAGCTGATTACAGCCTCCTGAGGGATGGTATAAACAGCTTCACAGCCACCTCCACCTCTGCAGGAACTGACACCAATATCCAAAACTACACCAAAGCACTATATGAGCAATTATATAGATGCATGGAATCAGGAATACCCATCAGGACTAAATCATCCTCCACAAGGAAGAGTAAACCTATCTGGTGGACATCTGCAATAAATAAACTCTATAACAAAAGGAAAAGATTGCTGTCCCAGACCAAGAAGGAGCAGGTGCCCAACTGGAAGCAATGTCTCCTTAGCCTAAACAAGCAAATAAAAGCACTAGTGAAATCCTCCAAAGCAAACTTCGAGTCCAAATTGGCCGCATCTGCTAGAGACAATCATAAGGGCTTCTTCACAGATGTCTGCAACTTCAAAGGAAGCACCCAGATCTGTTCAGAACTGGTGGTCAAGGACACCACATATACAAATGACATAAAGCAAGCTTACTGGATGAAAGATTCAGTGAAAGCTTTACCCCTCTTTCCCCTCCCATTAGTGAATCAGGACATCACCAGTGCCTGCCCCCTTCCCCTTATATCAAGGGAACAGGTCACCACTGCTCTCTCAAAGGCAAAAAAATGCAGTCTGCATGGGACCCAATAACATCCCAGGCTGCATCCTACATGAACTCAGGCAGGAACTTGCAGCACCATTAGGCACCCTATTCAACCAAAGCCTGAGTACTGGCTTCATCCCAGCTGAGTGGTGGACAACCACTGTCATCCCTTTACACAAAGGTGGAGCATCCACCAATCTGGGAAATTATAGACCCATCAGCCTAACTAGCCTGATCTGCAAGCTCATGGGATGGATTATCATGGACCTCATTTAACAAGGATATTGGCACGCTCCAAATGATTGATCCAAACAGTTTGGATTAGTCAAGGGGAGGTCATGTCTGCTAAATTTGGTCAACTTCTTTGAGACAGTCACCAAAGCCATGGACAAGGGGAAGATGGTGCACACCACCTACCTTGACCTGGCCAAAACCTTTGACACTATTTCCCACTTGGGAATAATAGATAAACTCTCTCAATTAGGCATCGATCCATATGTTACCAGATGGGTAGCAAACTGGGTCAGTGATAGAACCCATGTTTGGGAGGGTGGCCTAATGGTTAAGGTGTTTGCCTTGCAAGCACAAAGTGCAGGGTTTGAGTCTCACAAGGGATAATTGGCTAGGCTTAAAATGTCTCGCAAGGGCAGTTATCTTAGTACTAATCTATGAACCTATGTACTCAAAATATGAGAAGCCACCTCAAGCAGTAGACCTGTAACAAGCAGTGTACCCCAGGGTTCATTCTTGGGGCCTCTGTTATTTGGGATATAATTTTGTGAGGTGCAGGCTAAAACCAGTGGGCTATGGCTGACCAAGTTTGCAGATGAATGCAAGCTGGGTGCTATCATCAATTCCCGTAGTGATGTGGACATCCTCCAAGAGGGTCTCACTCAGACAAATGACTGGTGCCAGAAACATGGCCTCAAGCTGAATACCAAAAATGCATTATTATCCCATTTGAGGAGAGCACCATCCCCACAAATTATCACATTAATAACAATGTCTTAAGCACTCAATCAGTTATGAGGGATTTGGGCACCCAGGTTGATAACAACCTGAATTTTGACAGCCATGTTGCTTCCGTGGTATGGGAAGCCTTCTACATGGCCCACCTCATAAGTAAGGGTATCGCATCCAGGGAAAAGGCGGTCATAACATCCCAGCATTCATTCCTTATAAGACCCATTATTGAGGAGAGCGCACTTTTTGGCATGTATTTGGCAAAGCACGTGCAATAGCAGGAGAAACCACAGAGGTTCCTCACCAGAAGAATCCAGGGCCTCAAACATCTACCATACACAGGTAAGGTAAAAGCCCTATCCCTCTACTCAGTTTCATACAAACTCCTCAGAGGTGACCTCTGTCTGGCATACAAGGTGATCATGGACCCCACCTTGATGGGACTGCTGCATTTCCACAAGTCAAGCTCCACTCAAATAACCCACATGTGCGGCCTCATCCTGGTCTGTGACATCAACAAAAATTGTTGGTGGGACAGATTTGTATCCCAGAGACTACTTCATCTATGGAATAGACTCCCTCTCCACATCAAGCAGAGTACCTCTTTACCCCTTTTTAAGCACAACCTGGATAACTGGATTGGAAACAAAAAAAATACCTCTGGGATTCCACCCATGTCCCTGATGGACAGGGGTATTGGGTGCTGATTTGTCTAAACATGGGCTAAACTCTTGGCTAGGCTTGTAAGGGCCTCAGGGCTAATAGCCTAGTAACCTCCTATGATCCTATGAACCTCCTATGATTTCAGGCTTTTTGTTGATGTGGATTTCTCTTGTTCTTCTTACAGCTGATGATATGGCATGATAAGTTTGACAGCCTGTTTGGTATAAAGACTCTTCAGAACTGAACTTCTTTGTTAGATATAGCATAAGCTATTGTTTAGTTTTATGTCAAAAACAAGGTGACCATTTTGTTACAAGACCTAAAGTGGGACACTTGAGGGCTACCCCAGGAAGCCAGGTCCCATCCCCCATGTAAGTGGAGATAGGTTGGCCTCCTGTGCTTCACCAGGCACTGTGGGGATGCCACTTTGTAATTAGCACCACCCAGGAGGCAAGAGGCCACATGCCAGGAGGCTTGAAGTGATGCACATTCTTCGGTACCTGGTACCATGGGGGTTCAAGACTGAGGTGTGCCACAAAAAGTGCAGAGATGGGGGGACACAGGGCCATCTCCCCTGTGTTTTTGAAAGCCCTAGGTGCAAGGCAAATTGGAGAACCGATGTCACGGAAGTCTGGATGAGGGACTGTCTGAGGCTTCATGGCCCAGCAGAGTTCCATGAGGCTGGAAAGATCCCCTGAGAGGCTCCAAGAGCATGCATAACACTGCATGATTTGGCAGCAGTTAGGAGATATATAACCCTGGAAAAGAGCTGTTTATCCTGGGTAGAAGTGGAACCCCAGAGAGGGTCAGTCCCGATGGAAGTCTGGAAGGGAGAGAAAGGTGGATAGTGTCTGGTACAGGACAGCTCTCACCTGGGTGAGGGGATATGGACCATGCCCCCTCTGGGACAGAAGTCTGAAAGGGGCAGAGAGGCAGATAGTGGCAGGGTTGGGTGAGCTCCTTCCTGGGTGGTGGGGTCAGGCAGAGCTCCCCACAATGGAAGTTCTTAAGGAAATGCTAGGGTGGACAGCAGCGGGGCCTGGAGAGCTCCTGCTTGTGTGAGCAGGGTCAGTCACAGCCCCCCCATGAATGAAGTCCTTAAGGGAGCAACTGGCAGACAGTGGTGGGGCCTGGAGAGCTCCTGCCAGGGTGAGTGGGGTCAGGCAGAGCTCCCCATGATGGAAGTCCTTGAGGAAGCACCAGGGTGGACAGGAGAGGGGCCTGGAGAGCTCTTGGCAGGATGAAGGCATCCAACTTCACCCCATAAATGACAGCATCCTTGTAAAATCTCAAAGTCCCCAGAGCTGCTCTGGATGGGAAAGCAGGGGGACTCTGAAGCCTTCATGAGAGTGGATCTACCCCTCAGCAGCCAAGGGGAGTTCCAGAGGAACAGACGGGATTGGAGGGAAGCTCCTCTGAGGGGGTCCGAGGGCATGAGCAATCTAGCATGATTTGGCAGTCTGCAGGAGAAATGCAGGCAGTGGGGTCCTCTGACATGGAGGGGCCACAGCTGGGGAAGGCCTCTTGGCCAGGTCAAAGGGGAGGACTGTAGGGTTTGGCCCTGACAGAATTCAGTACGGGTGCACCAGACAGTTGGGTGTAGGGCCTGGAGAGCTCATGCCTGGGTGAATGGGTCAAGCAGAACCCCTCACAATGGAAGTCCTTGTGGGAGTGACTAACTGATGGTGGCAGGGACTGGAAGGCTCCTGCCAGGTCGAAGGCATCTGATCTACCCTATACCCAAATGGCATCCCTGAAAAATCACAAAGTCCCCAGAGCTGCTTAGGATGGGAAAGCAGGGGAACTGACTACCTTGGGAACCCAAGTCACCATTCAGACTGAGCAGTCTAAACTGGGACATTTCTGTGTCCCAAAGACAATGTTTGGGATTCTGGGACAGAGACTTCCAAACTGGGACTGTCCTGAAAAAACCTTGGTCAAAAAAGCCAACTGAGCTGCATGCTTGTTACCTCTTTCTTTGCTTTCATCTACAAAAATAAATCTGTGTTTTTATAATCAACATAACTACCACTAATTTTCCAGGCCATGTACTGTATCTTTCCCAATCTCTTATATCACAGTATTAAAACATCTTATATAACTGGAGCCACAAAAGCTTATTTTTGTCAATAGCAAATCATTTCTACTCAGCCTGGTAAACTTCTTTGAGAAGTGACCACTCAGCCTGCACAGTATATCTGGATCTGACCAAGACTTTTTACACATGCTTTTATTATAAAAAAGCTGAAATAACTAATGATAGACTCTTATTTGGTAAGATGGATTGCAAACTGCCTGAAGAATAGCACTCATGACAATTAAGGTGGTAGGTGCCACTTAAAACATAACTAGTGGAGTACCAGATGACTCAGTACTGGGACCCTCCTTTTGATATATATTTATCTTACCTACACTTCACAATCACTAACTTATGGCTAAACAAATTTGCTGATGACTGCAAATTAAGTAGCATTGTCAATTTATTTTGTCCTTACAAACCAATGATGTACAGGAAAAGGGATCAGACTAAATAGCAAAATAGTACAGCATTTTCACCTTTCAGAAATATACCTCATCTTCAACTTACAATATAATCAGTATCCAAATCCACATTGACACAGTAGTCAATGATCTTGGTACCCGGGTCAAAAATTCCCTTACCTATGACCACCGTGTCGTAACAGTAGCTAAGAAAACTTTCTGTCTTGCACAACTGATTTCCAAAGGTATCTTATATACAATAAAGAATATTGTCCCTCTGATCTCTGCCCTACTTAGAATAATGGTAAATGTCCCTTTGGGTATGCACTTAGCCAAACATATCACACAGCTTAAAATTCCAAAGAGGTCCTGATTAATGTGTCAAAAAATCTGAAACTTCCAAGACAGACTAGAAGTTCTTCCCCTATATTCCATCTCATATAGACTTCTGCATAAACGTTTATCCCTGGCATTCCATGTCCCTGTGGGTTCATAGCTTCATAGGTGTATATTAGGCTAAGGACCACTAGAGCCTTCATAAACCTAGCCATGCAAACCAAATGTGTCCCACAAGTTATATGTATTAGATGTTTATAAAGGGGTGAATATTGTTTATGACATGATTTAATGACTGCCTCTGTCCATCAGAGATGTGTGTGCCAGGTCAGGGGTGAGTGTTTGATTTCCCATTCACTGGTACAAGTTATACTTAAATAGGTTAGGGAAAGACTTTGTTTCAAATGGATGGGGAGCCTGTTACAGAGAAAGAAAATTCTTTGAGATATACATCTGTCTCTCCAACTTGCCCTATTTATGCTGCAAACAAAATGTAAGTCTTTCGATCTATTAGCTCTGATGGTGTTTGTTTTGCAGATGTGCAAAAGGTTCATCAGAGCGGGGTCCAGGGATGCCTTGTATGCCAGGCATAGATCACCTCTCAGTAGTCTGTAGGAGACTTGTTATAGAGATAGGGCTTTGAGATGATCAACACTGTGTTTATGCCCTGTATTCTTTTTGTAAGGAACCAGTTACTGGATGTGTCTGGTTAGGAACATACCAAAGGGGGAATTATACTAAATGATGGGTCGGGTCTCATGAGGGGTGAGTATAGTAATACAATGACTTCCCTGGACCTAGATGCTATGCCCATGCTTATAAGTTGAGCAACAGAGAAGGATTTCCTTACCACATTGGATAAATGTTGGGTGAAGACCAGGTTACTTTCTACATGTATTCCCAGATCCCTGACTAGTGGGTCAACTCTTAGTGGCGTTTTATTGATAACATAGTTTCCCGGGGTGTATTATTTCCCAAAAGGCACTATAATGCATTTCTTTGCATTGAGTTTTAATCCATGGCTTTGGAACCAGTCATTTGTCTGTGCTTGACCCTCTTGTAAGATGTTAGTGTCTTGAGGGGATTTTATGATTTCTCGCAGTTTGCAATAATTTGCAAACCTGGTCGGCCAGAGGCATTTGACATTAATCTTGACTTCTGAGAAGTAGATGCCAAACAGGAGAAGGCCCAGCACAGAGCCTTGAGGAAATTCACTGATGACTGGCCTCCTTGAGGAGGTGGTGTCACCAATCCTATCTTCCTGGGTCATACTTATGAGCCAACTGGCTATCCAGAGTGTTACATAGGGTTTTATACCTAATTCTGTAAGTTTGTAAACAATGCTAGATTGGGGTATTTTTATCAAATGCCTTATCTAGTTCAAGGCAGAAAGTATACACTGTTTTACCCTCATCCATTGCCTTGGTGACCTACTGAAATAGGTCCACCAGGTTCAGTAGACATGACCTTCCCTTAACAAGGCCAAATCAGGATGGATTCAGTGTCTGAAGTTATTCTATGCCTTTGTTGATCATTTCCATGATAATTCTTTCCATGTCTTTGCATACAAGACTAGTCAGACTAATGGGGCTATAGTTTCCAGGATCTGTTGAAGGTCCATCCTTATGAAGAGGGATGACTGTTGCAGGCCTCGTTTTTCATGGCATGAAGCCTGTTTTAAGACTATAGTTAAATATTAACTCCAATGGCCCTTATAGGCTATATTTAAAACTACTCAGGAGAGATCTTGTGATATAATTAGAGCCCATTAAGTCTGTGTTCTTGGCCCTAGTGAGAACAGCTAGGGCATGCTTTCTATTTGTTGCTGGATGGGTTATTTTTCAACGTATTTCTTGGGAGGTGGCCAGGGCTGAGTGGCAGGTAAAGCTGGAACTGAATCTGTCAGCCAGCAGATTTGCAGTATCACCTGGCTCAGTCAATGTGGCACCATTAGTCACTAGTTCAGTATACTGCTGTGTACTGCTTTTGAAGTTCTTATGGTTGTTTTTCTGCTTTTGAAGTTCTTATGGTTGTCTTTTGCCTGGGAGGCTATCTTGACCTCAGAGTTGGATTTATTGGACTTAACTAGCCCTCCTAGTTGCATGTGTATTTTGATGATAGCGTTCTTATCTTTATGGGAGTTACACTTTCTGATTTTAGCTATGATGTTTTATCTATTGTTGAATAGCCTGTTTAATCTTGGATGCCACCAAGGTGATCTGTTTTTGGAGGTAGTTTTGAGATTAGTTGTGGAAGGTACACCAGCCTCTTTGCAGCCATTGACATGGTGCAGAGTTTCTGTGAACAGTTCTACATAAGCTGCTGTTTTCTGGATTTGCAGGGCATTGCATTTTGACAAACTATCGCTTAATAAAAGGTGTTTTGCCTTGGAATAGTTACCTGTTACCAGGTTTACTCTGGTAATCGAGTTGATTTTGATTTTGAAGGAGACAGCTTTACAGTCTAACCTTACCAGGGAGAACATGACATTCTAGTGGTGCAGCATTCTTCCATATTTGTGAGTACATGGTCCGGTATGTTGTGATCTCTAATGAGCGTATACACTAACTGGTTAAAGCTGTTCATATTTACAAAGTCCAGGAATCTCTGTGCCTGCAGATTTGGGGCTGTGTAGGATTCCCAGTCAATGGAAGGGTAATTAACCTTCCCCATAAGTAAGGTGTTAGGTTGAATGGCGAGTGTCTCCAACAGGTTTAAGTATGCACTATGTGTTTCATGGGACATAGAGGGTGACCTATAGCTAGCTAGGATATGGTACAGAATTGTATCTACAGTGACCAGCACATGTAGAATCACCCGAGAATCATACTGTTAAGCAATCTAGAGGTATACTTGCTACTGATATACATCGAGGCACCTCCACCTTTAGTCCCTGTCTGTGCAGTTACTGGTCTAAAAGTGTGGAAAACACTGGGGTACTCTCTACAGATTTAAACCATGTCTCAGTAACTGTACAGATGTGTGTGTTCTCTAGGGTGAGGAGGGCTTTAAGGGTATTTAGCTTTTTGTTTAGGTTCCTACCATTGAGCAATAACACCTCGAGGTTCAGTTGAGCTGACTTTGCTATATTGGTAGGTTTGCCAATTTGGCACTGCCTAAAAAAGGTTCTATAGGAAGGATAACATTTTAGCCAGTATTTGAAAGACTAGTGGGCACAGGTGCAGACCATTATTGGCAAAGGAACATGGTTTGTTAACCATGACTTCCCATGCTGGCAATTATTGGATCCCTTTAGAATAACACCAGAATCTCATCTGATTTTTGATTAAAATCAATCTGCTTTTGATGGTATTGTGACTTCATTCTTGGTGAAGAAAATATGTTGCTCAGTACTAGAATCATATCAGCCTGAGACACATAGTTGGAGAGATCTATAATGTCTCTCTTCATATAGTTCAGGGAGGACATGTATCAGGTCATTTACACCTACATGGACTATAATGGAATCATACTGGTACGTGTGGTGCAGTGACTTGAGTGCATGCATAATTTGGCAGATCCTGGATTCAGATAGGCAACTAACTATGATCTTCTCTTCATTCAGCCTGGTTAGAGGGCCATTGATATGTCTTACAATGGAGTCTCCTATGACTAGATTCCTGGAAAGCATGTTTCCTTGCCCTATGGGCTTTGTGTTTGGGGCTGCACTGATCAAGGCTGTAAGGATGTTACATGCTGCTTTTGTTGAGTTTGCTAAGGGTAATCCTTGATTATGGGTATTACAGGAGGCATTTTTTGTTAAGAAAGATTGCATTTAAGTGCGTCAACATATGTTGCTCTATGTGTGTGTTGTGTGCTATGTGTGGTGAGTGCTGCGTGTGTAGTTTTGACAACCTGATGTGTGCTTTTATGTGAGAATTTAGCCTCCAGTGACCTTGTGCATGTATACCTCTCACATAGTTTATTTACTTTAAGGATTTATTGGTTGTCAGTAAACATTAGGCAATTTCTACATTGTCTCAGGGTAGCCATATCCACCAGACTGGCTGCCCAGAAATTAGGAAATTGCATATCCATGTTGTGTGGTCCACTAATTGGTGGGCTACAAGGCTATTATGGGTGTTTTTTAGGAGGGGTTTGGGGTCAGACTAGGCCATAATATACTATATTTAACAGTATTGCCACTCAGTGTGTAACCAGCTGCTCTAAGCATGTAATTATGCAATGTATTTGCTCTATATTTACTGCTTTACAGGGCACTGCTTTATGGGCAGTTCTAAATGGAAAATGTGCTTCTAGTTGTTTGTGTCTGTACAGGGCACTAGCATGGCAAGCAGATCTGTGCAAATATGTCAAATTTATACCAGCACTGGAAATACAGAAAACTGACTATTAAGCCCTCTGGCCAATAAAATGACTACATTTAGAGCCCTTTTGTGTGCTTCCCAACTTAGATAGACAAGGCAAGTGCCTACTGCCTGTAGATAAATAATCCTAGTCCTCCTACTGTAAAAGCACAGCAAAAGAGTGTCTGAAGTGAAATGCTACTACAAAGAAATCTGAACTTAAAGAAAGGTATAAGTAGAGGCAATACATAATTCAAGACAGCAGTGTTCTTTAAACAACTTATACAAGTGTGATTATTCAATAAAAGTTCTTCTCTTTGTGGAAATGAGCCAAGAGCCATTCAATTGCTCAGAATTTATAAAGGCACCAAAAGCAAGTTAAGTTGATTAATAATCCCTCTAACCATTAAAACAGCTACATGCAGGAATCTCTATTGAGTTTCCCCAACCGGACCCGGCTACCATCCACTGGCACTAGACTGAAAATCCTGTACTTTTGATGTTAAAACACAGAAAAGATCTTGTTAGAGTGTAAAAAGACAGTAATTTATCCAACAGCTAACCAGAAAATGAAAACATAGCAAGTGAATCAGTAGAACTGTCAACAAGAAAAAAAATTATTTTTTTTCAAAATAAGTGCAAAGAAAGGCAAATAATTCAAAATATAAACAGTAGTCCAGAAAGCGAGGAGCTTATAAAGCTCACTTTATAGTACGGGTGGGCAGCTTAAAATACCTAAGTTTAAAAAGCAGATCAACGAATGGGAGGTTGTGTGAGAAAAATAACCAGCAGGGACTCATCAACAGTGGCTGTAGTTTTTGTAGGCCTTGAGTCTTATTAGAAAAGACAAGGCCACAGATATGCTCTGTGTATTTAAGAATCACTCAAGAAACAAATTAATCAATTAAAAAAGCAAGTGAAATGTACAGCATGTGTAATTAAGTGTCTAACTGCCACACAGAACAAAGACACCGGCCAAGCAGATTTCTCAAAACAGAAAACAAAATGGAACAGATGAAACAGAAAGCAGCTCTATCAGTTTAACTCATTAATACCTATGTGGTGAGGAATGTTGCACCTCTTACAGCCTACACAACCTTGCATTCCAGAGTATTTTCTGAAAAATTAACTTAAAAAGTAAGGCTTTTCTATGCTGAGGTATCCTAGATTAATAATCTTATTGCAATTTTATTAATAAATCATCATCCTCTCCAATTCTGCCTATTATAAGATGGTAAGTCACTTAGTTAAAAGTCAGACCCAAAAAGGTCTGGATGTTATAAGAAGCTATGGGTGTTAACTGGAAATAAACAAAAATATGTTCTAGGCTTGAATGAGCAGCTTATAGACACAAAAGGATATTACATTACTCACAAGCAGGGAGTCATCATCAGTGCTTTTAGCCACAGATATACTCTGTGCAATTAAGTATGACTCAAAGACTTGACCATAATGTATATCATGTCTTCACAGGAGAAATGGCTAGACACCCAAACCAAGGATTTGAACGTCTACCAACATACAAATTAAACACACAGAAGTAATTGCTTCATTACCCAATGGCTGTCTTATCTCTGGAACAGATTCCCCCTGCATGTTAAGCTGAGTGAAAACCTTGCCTCTTTGAAGACTATCATTGGCAATTGGATGGACACCCACAGACCATCCCTGGCTTAACACATTCTTCCCTCACAGAAGTGTAGGGGGTCATCTTGAGGTCAGTATTTTCAAGGTATACACAATATTCAGAGTTACTTGTCTTGTAGTTTCCATGATCCTATGATGCTATAGGTCAGCTTACACTGTCTCGTTGCACTTACTCTGAAGGAGAATAGGGCAGTTTGATCACTGTTCTTACAATTCTTTGCAATGCTTTGCTACCAAAGGCATAACCTGTTTGGGCTAGCAATCCCTTGCAAAGCTGCTATCATTTCCTTGTGGGAAGCCCTTGTTCTCGTGAAGCATTTCTAGTGACAGTTTTTGTGAACTTCGAAACAATTTTTCTTCTTTTTGTTTCCTGACATGCATAATTGTTCATACAATGATGGAAAAGTTCCTGAAGTCAAGTTTGGAATCCAAGAAGAGATTCACCATATAAGTGCAACAGCAACCCACAGAAATATGCCTGCCATAAAGACGTTAAGTAGAGAAGATGGCTAATCCTATTTAATGTTTTTTGAATGATATGCCATACTAGAAAATGGGAGAAATCAGAACTGGTAAAAATCCTGTCATCCCAGCTCACAAAATGGACATTAAACATATAAATGAATGTGAAAAAATGATTATACAGATCATGGCAAACTTAAGAAAGAACTTTTAGATATATCTGGGACACATACCTCTCAACCTTTTATCGCGTGAAATCTGGACAAAGCCTGACATAAAGGGGAGGTGGAACAAAGGCCCCAAATTTGTGGTACATTTTAACTAAGTATAGAGCTGATAAGTATATTGTTTGCACTTTAACTGTTCAGTACTTTTATTTTTGCTTGACTGAATTATTTACACATCTGTCTTATCTGTGTCTGCATTTATATATTTGCAGCTGAATTTTGTTTTCTGGGCTGTACTGAAATTTTTATTTCTCAGAGAGTTTGTAATGAACTCATTCCAGGGTGGAAAATCTGGTCTAACAACTGTTGTATTATCTGATCGTCTCAAGGCTTGGCTTTTATCTTGTTGGTATAAGAATATTACCTTTCTGTGAATTTCTGCACATCATTGCTAGAATCTCCTTGTGTCTGGCTGAGAGTGCTTCTCAAACAATCTGGAAATATAGAGCTGATTAGTATATATTTTGCACTTTAACTGTTCACTGTTCTGCACTGTCTTTAGCTTTGCTTGGCTGAATTATTTACTTATCTGTCTTATCTGTGTCTGCATTTATATATTTGCTGGCCAATTTTGTTTTCTGATCTGTATTGAAATTTTTTTTGCCACCATCCCACAAAACTGCTGTTGTGTTCTTAAAGTTGGTGGCTTTTGCAGTTGCCCACCCCTACTGTAAATTTGGTCTGGGACACTCCTCCCAGACATTTCTCATTAGCTCATTCTACCTAATACAGAGATCACTTGGGAAGGCCAATCCCTTTAGTCTCTTAACCTTGAACTATCTTCTATTCCTGGTCTCGCCCTTTCCACTTTATAGAAAAAAAATAATAATAAAGCAAAAAAAGGACACTTTATTCAGCTGCTTATATTTCTTTGTAATTGTGTTTCTTCCTACTACTCTGTTACTTCATCTTGCTTTTTCCTGCTACTTGCTGCTTGTTCTCTGAAGTGTTCAACTGCATATTTTTTGTTGCATTTACTGCTTGTTTATAGCCGGTCTGAATTAAGTGTTATTCTAAGCCTCTTAGTCTTAATTTAAGCACTTGGACTTTAGGCCCACCCCTTAGCTCTCCCTGGCCTTTCTCCCTCAGATTCTGACAAGTATTGATGGACAATTTCCTACAGTTTTTTCTGCCAGTCTGGTTGATAAGAGCATCCTGAGAAAGTGCAGCAACTGCCTCATGTGCACGGACAACCATCTAATAGTACCACCTAGGAAGACAATTTGTGAGAGATGCAATTACATTAGGAACCTAGACTCCATGTTCTCTCCCTCTCAAGCCAGTATATCTGGCACCGAAAAGGTTGTCAACACAATCACTACACCTCAACCACGACCCACACCTACACAACACACACCCACATACGCAGAGGTCCTCAACATAAACATACTCAAACAAAGGAGACCTCAAGGCAAAAACACACATAATCTCCACAGCCCTCCACACCACATACCACATATAGTCTACACACCTGTGTCTCACAGCCTCTGGGGCTTCACCATAAACCCAAAATATTAGTCTTAGGAGACTCCATTGTGAGACACACAGATGTGCCTCTCACCAGGTTGGATAAGGAGACAGTCACAGGTAGTTGTCTGTCAGGTGCCAGAATCTTCCATATCACATACGCACTCAAGTCTCTCAACAACAGATACTGTTAAGACTCTGTCATAGTCCATGCTGGCGTGAATGAGTTGAGACATACCTCCCTGGACTATATGAAGAGAGACATGATTGATCTAGCTGATTATGTGTCTCAAGCAGGTATGTCCATAGCCTTCAGCAGCATTCTGCCATCACCCAATATGATGCCTTAATAAAAAGAGAAAATGATTGACTTTAACAAGTGGCTTAGTTTCTGGTGTCATTCCAGGGGGATCCAGTACCTGACAGCCTAGGAAGTTATGATCGACAGACCATGATGCTTTGCCACAGATGGCCTGCATCTGTCAGACCGGGGCTTCAGGCTTCTGTCAAAGGTTCTTGCCTCTCCCATTGTGCCTTTTTCAGAAAAGTGATGAGGTTAAAACTAACATCATAAAAAGTTCAACAAAACACAAATTAAAGGTCATGCTGCTAAATGCTAGGAGTCAAAACATGAAACTACACTCATTGCAAGTATTCTTAACCCTGGAAAATGCTGACATCTGTGCAGTCACAGAAACCTGTGGAGAGCACCCTGCCTTACCTGGTTAATCATCCTATCATATATTCAGATCCCAAACTGTGGGCAGTAAAGCCAAAGGAGGTGGAGTTTCAATATACATTAAAGACATACACACCTCCAGGCTGGTTCATAGATTCATAGGTTCATAGGTTGGTACTAGGCTATCGGCCCTAGGGCCTATGCAAACCTAGCCATAACAATTCCCTGGATATTTCTTCCCACAATATTTACTTCTCCGAGCCACTGTCTAGCAGGGCAACTGACATGATCCCCGGGGTGAATTTCCTATCTCCCATCCAATCATCAAGGTTCCTTTTGAAGAGGGCCAATGAGGTGCTCTGCTTGATATGTATGGGTAGTCTATTCCAGAGTATGGGGAGTCTCTGGATCAGGAACCTATCCCTCCTGGTCAAACAGTATGATGCACAGGAGACACTCCAGGTGCAGCTAACCATTGACAAGACCCCTATTCAAATCATAGTTAACTACCGGCTCCCACATCTGACTCAAGATACCCAATCTGCCTATTTGGACCTGTTCGAACCTATAAAGATTTAACCCTTTACCCTGATACTGGGTGACTTTAACTACACAAATGTAGATTGGAAGAACTACTCATGCCAGAACACAAATGCCCAGAGATTCTTCAATTTTGTCAATGCAAATGCCTTGGAACAGCTAGTGATACCCCACAAGAGGTGATAATATCTTGACTTGGTATTAACCAACATGAGTAACCACTGCAGCATCCCTATAGTATCATCCTCCCTGGTAAGATCTGGCCATAAAATGGTCATTTTTGAAGTCACCATCTCCCCCAATGCCCCTCTAGCTAGGATCAGACATAAAAACATCTCCAAAGCTGATTACAGCCTCCTGAGGGATGGTATAACAGCTTCACAGCCCCCTCCCCCTCTGTAGGAACTGGCACCAATATCCAAAACTTCACCAAAGCACTATACCAGCATTTATATAGATGCATGGAATCAAGAATACCCAATAGGACTAAATCATCTTCCTCAAGGAAGAGTTCATAGGTTCATAGGTTCATAGGTTGGTACTAGGCTATCAGCCCTAGGGCCTATACAAGCCTAGCCATAACAATTCCCTGGCTATTTCTTCCCACATTATTTACTTTCCTGGACCCCTGTCTAGCAGGGCGACTGACGTGATCCCTGGGGTGAATTTCCTTTCTCCCACCCAATCGTCAAGGTTCCTCTTGAAGAGGTCCAAAGAGGCACTCTGCTTGACATGTATGGGCAATCTATTCCAGAGTCTGGGGAGTCTCTGGGTCAGGAACCTATCCCTCCAGCATGTTTTGTTTATTGTGATGACAAGGTTTAGATCCCTGGAGCGTGTAGCTCTGAGGGATTGGGATTTCTTTAAGTGTAGCATGTCCAACAGCTCTGGGTTTGACATGGTCTTGTATGTTAAGCAGAGATCGCCTCTGAGTAGACGATATACGACAGAGTATAGCTGGAGTTTTTTAAGGCGGTCAGCATAGGGCATCTGCTTTAGGCCTGTGATTCTTTTAGTGAGGTATTTCTGAGGCCTTTCCAGTTGTTGCAGATGTCTTGAGAGGTACATACCAAATGGGGCGTTGTATTCTATAATGGGTCTAATGAGGGATGAGTACAGTGGGACAATGACCTCCTTTTTTCTGGATGAAAAGCCCTTCGTGATGAGGTGTGCCACATAGAAGGATTTCCTGACTGTTGTGGCAATGTGGTTATCGAAGGTGAGACCACTGTCCACCTGTGTCCCTAAGTCTCTTATCACACTTTCTGTATTTAGTGTACTGCCACCTATATGGTAATTCATGGATACATGTTTTTTCCCAAAGGGGATAACAATACATTTCTTGGCATTGAGCTTGAGCCCATGGCTCTGGCACCAAGCATCTGTTTCTGTAAGGCCCTTTTGTAGAGTATCCACATCATTTGGGGATTCAATAATGGCTCCCAGTTTGCAGTCATCTGCAAACTTTGTTAGCCAGAGTCCCTTAGTGTTGACCTGTACTTCAGAGAAGTAGATGCCAAACAAGAGCGGCCCCAGGACTGAACCCTGAGGTACTCCACTTGTCACTTGTCTGGAGCTGGATTTGGAGTCGGCTACTTTTACAGTGTGGGTTCTATCAGTAAGCCATTTAGCAACCCATTGGGTGAGATAGGGATTAATGCCCAACTTAGTAAGTTTATCTATGATTCCAGAGTGGGGGATGGTGTCAAAGGCCTTGGCAAGGTCTAGATAGGCTGTGTGGACCACCTTACCCTTGTTTATGGCTCTGGAGACTGATTCAAAGAAGTCAATCAGGTTCAGGAGACATCTATCCATAAACCTGTCTGGTGGACATCTGCAATAAATAAACTCTATAACAAAAGGAAAAATTTGCTGTCTAAGACCAACTGGAACCAATGTCTCCTTAGCATGAACAAGCAAATAAAAGGACTAGTGAAATCCTCCAAAACAAACTTCCAGTCCAAATTGGCCATATCTACTAGAGACAATGATAAGGCCTTCTTCACATATGTCTGCAACCTTAAAGGAAGCACCTAGATTTGTTCAGAACTGGTGGTCAAGGACACCACATATACAAATGCTGTAGATATAGCAAACGTGCTGGCTGACAGATTCAGCAAAAACATCACCCTTCTGTCCCACCCATCAGTAAATCAGGACATTCCCAGTATCTGCCCCCTTCCCCTTATATCTAGGGAACAGGTCATCACTTCTCTATCAAAGGCAAAAAAAATACAGCTTCCATAGGACCTGATAACATCCCAGGCTGCATTCTACGTGAACTCAGGCAGGAACTTGCAGCACCATTAGGTGCCCTATTCAGCCAAAGCCTGAGTACCAGCTTTGTCCCAGCTGAGTGGAGGACAGCCACTGTCACCCATTTGCACAAAGGTGAAGTGTCCACCGATCCAGGACATTACAGACCCATCAGCCTAACTAGCCTGATCTGCAAGGCCATGGAATTGATTATCATGGAACTTATTAACAAGGACATTGGCGACCTCCAAACACTTGATCCCACAAAGTTTGGATTTGTCAAGGGGAAACCATGTCTGCTAAATTTGGTTGACTTCTTTGAGACAGTCACCAAAGCCATGGATGAGGGGAAGATGGTGCACACCACCTACCTTGACCTGGCCAAAGCCTTTGACTGTTTTGCCCACTTGGCCATAATAGATAAACTCTCTCAACACAGCATCAATCCATATGATACCAGATGGGTAACAAATTTGCTCACTGATAGACCCCACCTAGTCAAAATAGGGGAAGCCACCTCAAGCAGTAAACCCGTAACAAGTGGTGAACCTCAGGATTTGGTCTTGGGGCCTCTGTTATTTTCTGAGGTGCAGGCCAACACCAATGGGCTATGACTGACCAAGTTCTAGTGATGTGGATATCCTGAAAGAGGGTCTCACTCAGACAAATGACTGGTGCCAGAAACATGGCCTCAAGCTGAATACCAAAAAATGCATCATCATCCCATTTGGGCAGAGTGACATCACCACAAATTATTGCATTAAAAACAACGTCCTAAGCATGCAATCAGTCATGAGGGATTTGGGCATCCATGTTGCTTCCATTGTACGGAAAGCCTTCTACATGGTCCACCTCATAAGTAAGGGTATCTCATCTAGGGACAAGGAGGTCATAACATCCCTGTATTCTTCCCTTATAAGGTCCATTATGGATTACAATGCCCTATTCTGCATGTACCTCGCAAAGCACATGCAGCAGCAGGAGAGACCACAGGGGTTCCTCACCAAGAGAATCCAGGGCCTCAAACATCTACCATACACAGGTAGGCTTAAAGCCATATCCCTCTACTCAGTTTCATGCAGACTCCTCAGATGTGACCTTGGCCTGGCATACAAGGCAATCATGGACCCCACCTTGATGGGACTGCTGATTATCCGCAAGTCAAGCTCCACTCGTGTAACTCACACTTATGGCCTCAACCTGGTCTGTGACATCAACAGGACTTGTTGGCGGGACAGATTTGTGTTCCAGAGACTTCTCCATCTATGAAATAATCTCCTGCTCCACATCAAGCAGGGTACCTCCTTACCCCTTTTTAAGCACAACCTGGATAACTGGATGGGAAACAGAAAATACACCCCTGGGATTCCACCCCTGTCCATGCTGGACAGGGGCATCGAGTTCTGACTTCTCTAAACATGGGCTAAACTCTTGGCTAGGCTTATAAGGGCCTCATGGCCAATAGCCTAGTAACCTCTGATTATCCTTTGATCCTATGATCCTATTGCTGTTATAAATTTAGAAAGTTGCTAGAATAACAGGATTTGTATTAACATACTGTTTCTGAAAGATATGAAGTCTGAAACTTCAATGCATGTCTTGAATTAGTGACCTTAATCTTTAGATGAGCCCATTGATTTGTTAAAAAAACAACAATATTTTTGAGGAACAGACCAAAAATATGAGGCAAAAATCTGGACATTCTGTGAAAATCTGTACAGCTGAAATGTATGTTGGGACACCATCTGAAGTACAAGCCATAACATTTTATAACTAGACTATTAATGCTGACAAACCAGTGAGGTGCATGACTTATAAAGTTATGATTATAACCTGATGTCAGCAGCATTCTCAGATGCTAATTATTGCGCCATTCATTTCACAGTACTTCATGCTCATAGACACAGGTATCCCCTCTGTTTCATTTATTCAGCAGTAGAGAGAGAGTTGTTCCATTTCCCACGCATCATATACATACTCTTATATGTATGTCTGCCAATACGTTAATCTTACTTAATCTATCACTCTCCTGGACTAGCAGTATACATTTAATAAAACACAGCAGCAGAAATAATCAATGGAAAATATCATGGCTGATGCAGCCCTCCTAGAAGGGTAAGTAGTGAAAATAAGTGCACAAGTGAACAAATTAATGAATAAATCAACAAAGAACTATATTTCACTATGTATTAACTTTGTTATGTTTCAGTTGCATAACTTCAGCGTATACATTGTCCATGGCCAGTGGGAATTACTGCAGGTGTATGCGATGGATACCGTCAGTCACCCTGCTAGACAGGGGTCCAGGGAAGTAAATACTGTGGGAAGAAATAGCCAGGGAATTGTTATGGCTAGGCCAATAGCCTAGTACCAACCTATGAACCTATGAACCTATGGAGGGTAGAATTCATGCAGTGCCCAAACTGGAGAAGTTATCGGTCTAAGCTTATTATGCTTTAAAAGTTCATTTTCAGGAAATAATTTTCTAATAATTAGGAATGTCACTGTCAATATTTGCTAGAGGCTGGAAGATTATACTAGGATGCACTTGTCTTCATGAAATCATTTTTCTTGTGTAAGCACTCAATTTACACAATTTTACTCAAGTGTTACCTTATTTTTGCAGAGATGACTGCCAAATAGAGCACATTTATGCCATTCTAGACTTATATATGGGTGAGTCTGTCTTGCCAAAGAAAAATCAATTCTCAGTCAAATTTTTAACTCAGTTTCTCATGATAACATTTCATCCATATAACAATTTTATCTGCATAATAATTTTATGAGTCATATCTCATATAATTACATCATGTTGTAATTAAAAATGCCACATTTCAGATGTAGAAATAACAACGTTCATATTTTTTTCTTTTTTTTTCGGTTTACACACTAAGTACAATACTTGAAATGTAGACATGATTTTAGTTCTGTCTGTGGTTTTTTTTTGTTTTTGTTAAAGAAATAACACATTAGCCTGTTGAACCATATCTTAAGTAACATTGTCTTGTAATCGCACACACATGAGGAAATGTGTATATTCAACACCAGCATTTTGTGTGATTTTATTTTTATATGCTCATTGTCTTGTTGTCCTTACTAAGTCTATTATTTCTGAAAAATATAACCATGGAAAGCAAATACAGCATAAAACTAAACTACAGTGAATCATTACATTCCATATTAATTCACTGAGAATCTCAGGCTCAGACCCAACTCTAGCAATGCACAGATTAGATAATGAATCCACAAATACTACTTCTTTTGTGAATAAGGCTGGACTTGTTCCCAGAGCAAAGACAAAGCATCATTTCAAACTCTAAGGCATATCAACAGGAACACCTGATATACTGTTTTCTATTCACTCATTACACAGCATGTCAGTGAATAACAAAACTGCTGTGTATCACACACAGCAAGGTCCTCCTGCAGGCTAATGAAATCTAGACAAACTACTGAATAGGAGAAAGAAAATCACTCATCTTTTCTTCCTGTTGAGTTTAACATTAACTTTCTATTTTTCTAGGTAAAAAAAGCTGCTGAAATCGTATAGCTCAGGGAAAACTGATAGCTGGAGAATAGTGGGATAACAATAAACATAAAATGGCAGTCTGTGATGGAAATGAGGCCCTGTTTCTCATCGTTTTTGTGATTCATGTTTTTCAGGTTCACATGTAAACACACAATAGAATCCTCATTACTTCTTGTACTTAGAAAAAAAGTAAAATATAGTTCTTTAAATTATATACTTTAATGTTAATCACTATTGTATTATTGCTGTGTATAAATATCATAGCTTATTTAATTACAATTAATCACCATATAACGTATAACTTCCAAGAAACCAAGGCAAATAAGATAAAAGATAATCCACAGACAGGAAGAACCGAACCAAAAAGCACAAAGTGCAGCTTTATTGAACAACAAACAGGTCAATAAATCAAGCGCTTTCGCCAGGCAAATACCTGGCTTTCTCAAGATAAAAAGTAGTGTGACTGAAAAGTTTAAATACTTAAGCATCTGATCACATGGTACTTAATTAGTTCAACAAACATCCACTTAAGAAGGCAGATAATTAGTAACTGAACTCAGTGAGTGAAAAGTATGCATATGAAAATGCAGAATAAAAGTTCAAATAGTGAAAACACTAAAAAATCATTTAAAAATCATTTAAAAATGATGTACAAATGTGTGCATAAAAAATCACAAATGTGTAAGGTAAAAGACATTTACTAATTGTAACAAGAAGATCATAGCCTAGCCCTTCTCAGCTTTAGTACACTGGATATATTAATGGCCTCATTGAGACCAGGGGATTTTGCAGCATTACGTCTAAGCTGCCATAAAAGTTCTTTATATTCATATGGCTTCCCAGTCACCTCCTCTGGCATCCTGGGTTACCTGTTCAAGAACCATAAACTTAAGTTTCATGTTAGGGCAAGAAGCAAGATGTTTAAAAAAAGCATTAGTTTCCTTCTTTTTTGTAATGTCATATTGATGTTCATAAATTCTTTTTCTAAGGGGTCTCTCAGTCTTCCCTATGTAGAAACTGCAACATTCTGTGCATAATCCTAAGTACACCACCCCTTTTGCTCCGCAGTTATAATATCGGTCAGCGTCAAATCTAAATTTTCTAGATGGAAGATAAAAAGAACTATCATTCATGATAAAGGAAAACTGCTTGCATGCCCCACATTTATAGGTACCAAGTTTAGGGGAACAATGCCTTGAATCTGACAGATGCTTTCTTTCAAATAACCCTTTTAGGTTAATATCCCTTCTAGTCACAAATTTGGGACGTTCCTGGATTGTCCCTTTAAAGTCATCGTGTAGCGTCAAAAGTGGCCAGTGTTTAAGCACTGTGTGTTCCACCAGTTGGGAATCCTGTGAAAATGTGTGAATAAAACTATTATGCAAGTTAAAGTATTCCAAATTCTCAAACTGCGCAACTTGCTGAAAGCCACTACCTAACAGCGGAAAATACTTGGTTTGTCTATTATCTGTCACTTCTTGGGCCATGTTACTAACCAAGGAGGCAGGGTAACCTCTTTCTAAAAAAGTTTTTGTAAAAACTCAACTTCTTCAAGAAAATATTCATCTGTGCTAGACATCTTAGATGCACGAATGAATTACCCCGTAACCAAGCCCTTCTTCTGGTGAAATGGGTGACCACTGTCAAAATGAAGGTATGAATTAGAAAAGGTGGCTTTCCTAAATACCTTGGATTTAAAGGTGTGATTACAGTAGTCCTTCTGTATTGATATATCCAGGTAGTTCAGTACATCCTTACTAACATTATAAGTGAAAGATAGAAAGTGTGTGGTAGAATTAATATAACTCATGAACTCAAGAAAGTTGCTCAGGGTTCCTTTCCACAATAGGCAGATGTCATCAAGGTATCGCTTATAATGGACTATGTATTGTACCCAATGTGTGGAAAATATAAAATTGTTCTCTCAGTAATGCAAAACTATGTTGGCGTATAATGAGGCACATGCAGCGCCCATCGCAACCCCCTTTTTCTGTTTAAACAGTTCTCCATTGAAAAAAAGAAAATTATTATCGAGAACAATTTCCATAAACTCAACAATTAAGCTGATTGTGTTGGAACTAAGGTCGGATTCAGAGGCCAAAAAGTCATTGAACCACTCTAATCCAATAGAGTGTGGGATGCTGGGAAACAATTCTACAATATCAATGGTTGTCATAAGTAAATCAGAATGAAATAACCTAATTTCTAAACCCTTGAGAAAATCCCAAGAATCCTTGCATACATGCTGTAGCGTAGAAGAGAATTTCTTTGTAATGTGGTCAATAAACTTGCTCAAAGGTTCATTGATACCTCCAGCCCCCGAGACAATAGGTCTAAATCTCATGGGGTCTAAACCTTTATGGGTTTTGGGTATTCCAAAAATTACCGGGGTCCTAGCTTTATTGACGTGTAAATAGTTGTATAACCTTTCGTTAATAACTCCCTGTAATAGGTGGTCCGATAACAAAAAATTGATCTTGGAATAGGCTAAATTTAACTCGTTCCTAGAAATCAATTCATACTGCTCAGGATCCTGCAACATGTTGTGGAGGTAGGTGTCATATGCAAAATTATACATCAGGACCACCCCCCCCTCCCTTGTCGGGTTTCATCACCCTAACACCGTCCTGAATAAGGGACTTAATTAAATGCTGTGACTTAGAGTCCAAATTATTAGATGGATAATGTGTTCTGCTAAAACACTGCTTTCTTAAATCCATTTCCACCTCCTCAAAAACCTTAAGAGAGGGGTGTAGAGGGGGATTGTAGGTACTAGCCCTTGCTAGCTCTTCTTTTGTGTGTGGTTGTCCCTTAAATTGTAATGCTAGATTTAAATGTCTGACAAATAACTTTAAATCCACTAAAGCATCAGTCAACTTTAAGGGGCGTAGTGGAACAAACTTGAAACCTTTAGTAAAAAGCTCAAAATAATCCGAAGTTATTACTAAATCAGTAAAATTAAATATAGTAAAATTATCTTTTTTTAATTATAGTGTACTTGTTGTCAGATGATTCAAGTAGTAAGTCAGAAGGTTCATATCCTAGCATGTTACTTATCTGTGCCCCCTGTTCCATCCTTGCCACTGGTGGGTGATGTCCCTGCCCCCTGGTCTGCCCGGGGGATAGTGAAAATCCTGAAAGCTGTTATTATTGGTCTTCTGAGCTAATCTTTCACTTCTCCTAGGCAAATCGGTTGTTGGGGTACCCTGAGCATCTACAATGTCATAATTGTTAGCACCAACCTCTTTGGTGTTAAATTTACCCTTGCCAGGACCCGGATAAGCCCTTCTGTCCCTGTATTCAATGAGATCACGTTCAAGCTTTCTTATTTTCCTATTAACTATTTTAACACAGTATTGATCAACTTCATCAAAAATATTATCATAATTCCTTTTAATACTTAAAAAGTTCTTATTTTTAACAACGGAATTATTTAACGTATTCACTTCCTTTAACAAAGTATCGGCTTTCGCCTCATAATCCTCAATCATAAAATTCAACATTTCTAAGTCGACTTTATCAAACAAAACAACCAATTTGTTGTACAGTTCAGAGCCAGGGAGAGCACTATTTGGAAATTTGTAGCAACGTAGTCCTTTCGGAACAAGTTGCACCCGAACACATTCTTTAAGATAATTTATTTCCAACTGCATGCTTTTATAAGCATATAGCTTGTCACTTAAATTATTAAATTCGTTCTCTGCACCAACATGAGAATTTGTTGTAGTTAAGACAGTACCTTGTTTAAAACGAAATGTCCATTCAGTCCAGACACTAAAACTAAAATCTTTTTTAGAAGATGCCAAACTGGTAGCATAGTTGGTGTGTTTACTTCCAGACTTCTCCTGTAGATCGGTGTTGCCCAATAAGATCTTGCCAGGAAGTTCCGTTTGCAGTAAACCATTCAATCCTTGTTTCGGTGATAATGTAGATTTCTTCCTACAGTCTAATTGCTGATTGCCAGGAGGTATACTAGCAGGATCGTTGCAACCCAGATTCAGTGAATTGTTTAACTGAGTCAACAAAAACAGTACCTGCTTAAACTCCCCACATGTTACCGGAGCTTCATCTGATTCACATCTAAGTAGAAGTGGTGTCTCCTGAAAATTGGTCTGGTCCAATCCTTCAGCCATGGAAATGTAAACCGAGAAATAACTTCCAAGAAACCAAGGCAAACAAGATAAAAGATAATAGATAAAAGATAATCTTATCTTATTTGCCTTGGTTTCTTGGAAGTTTCTTGGACCAGACCAATTTTCAGGAGACACCACTTCTACAATACATAGTCCATTATAAGCGATACCTTGATGACATCTGCCTATTGTGGAAAGGAACCCTGAGCAACTTTCTTGAGTTCATGAGTTATATTAATTCTACCACACACTTTCTATCTTTCACTTATAATGTTAGTAAGGACGTACTGAACTACCTGGATATATCAATACAGAAGGACTACTGTAATCACACCTTTAAATCCAAGGTATTTAGGAAAGCCACCTTTTCTAATTCATACCTTCATTTTGACAGTGGTCACCCATTTCACCAGAAGAAGGGCTTGGTTACGGGGTAATTCATTTGTGCATCTAAGATGTCTAGCACTGATGAATATTTTCTTGAAGAAGTTGAGTTTTTAAAAAAACTTTTTTTAGAAAGAGGTTACCCTGCCTCCTTGGTTAGCAACATGGCCCAAGAAGTGACAGATAATAGACAAACCGAGTATTTTCCGCTGTTAGGTAGTGGCTTTCAGCAAGTTGAGCAGTTTGAGAATTTGGAATACTTTAACTTGCATAATAGTTTTAGTCACACATTTTCACAGGATTCCCAACTGGTGGAACACACAGTGCTTAAACACTGGCCACTTTTGACGCTACACGATGACTTTAAAGGGATAATCCAGGAACGTCCCAAATTTGTGACTAGAAGGGATATTAACCTAAAAGGGTTATTTGAAAGAAAGCATCTATCAGATTCAAGGCATTGTTCCCCTAAACTTGGTACCTATAAATGTGGGGCATGCAAGCAGTGTTCCTTTATCATGAATGATAGTTCTTTTTATCTTCCATCTAGAAAATTTAGATTTGACGCTGACCGATATTACAACTGCGGAGCAAAAGGGGTGGTGTACTTAGGATTATGCACAGAATGTTGCAGTTTCTACATAGGGAAGACTGAAAGACCCCTTAGAAAAAGAATTTATGAACATCAATATGACATTACAAAAAAGAAGGACACTAATGCTTTTTTTAAACATCTTGCTTCTTGCCCTAACATGAAACTTAAGTTTATGGTTCTTGAACAGGTAACCCAGGATGCCAGAGGAGGTGACTGGGAAGCCCGCCTTGAATATAAAGAACTTTTATGGCAGCTTAGACTTAATGCTGCAAAATCCCCTGGTCTCGATGAGGCCATTAATATATCCAGTGTACTAAAGCTGAGAAGGGCTAGGCTATGATCTTCTTGCTACAATTAGTAAATGTCTTTTACCTTACACATTTGTGATTTTTTATGCACACATTTGTACATCATTTTTAAATGATTTTTAAATGATTTTTAAATTATTTTTTTAGTGTTTTCACTATTTGAACTTTTATTCTGCATTTTCATATGCATACTTTTCACTCACTGAGTTCAGTTACTAATTATCTGCCTTCTTAAGTGGATGTTTGTTGAACTAATTAAGTACCATGTGATCAGATGCTTAAGTATTTAAACTTTTCAGTCACACTACTTTTTATCTTGAGAAAGCCAGGTATTTGCCTGGCGAAAGCGCTTGATTTATTGACCTGTTTGTTGTTCAATAAAGCTGCACTTTGTGCTTTTTGGTTCGGTTCTTCCTGTCTGTGGATTATCTTTTATCTTATTTACCATATAACGTATGCAGTTGTCTGATGCTACAATTTAGTTGATGGGTAAAACATTTTAAGGGCATTTTTTAAAGTGTTTTTTATTGTGCCAAGGAAAGACAAGCCATTCATAACAGAGGTTAATTTGTGTGTATACTTCCAATTGTCTAACTCCTTTGTAAAGGAAGAAAGTGTGCTATATTGCTTAATTTGGAGCAGAAATTTGTACCAGAGAAGGGGCAGGTATTGCACAACAAATCTGTCTGTCCACCATGTTTTGTTCATTTGATGAAGCAGGTTTAGATTTGTGGATCTGGAGTTAATGGCACTGTATAAAATTGTGGAGATATAAGAAGTTTGGGCAACTGGATCCCTAGTGATCTCAAAGATAAGGCACAGGCTGCCTCTAAGAAGTGATTCCTGCCCCTCCTGATACATGTCATTTAAGCCGGTGATCTTTTATTAGTTCATAAGTTCATAGGTAAGTACTAGGCTAGCTGCCCATGCAGGTCATCTTAAGTCTAGCCAGTTTCATATTTTTATGCTCAAATTTATCCTAATCCATTTGGTTAGATATTAGCCTTACCCATCTCATGGTCAATAATTATATATCTCCCCTAATGAGACTAACAGGGATCTTACTAGAGATAATTTGAGGGACTCATGCATGGGATAAAGGATTTAGGAGCTGCATCTGCCCATTAGTAGTACAGGGGCAGTCCTCAGGTAAATGATCTGTTTCCCATCCAGAGACCAAGGTGCATTTGAATATGGACAGCGATTAACTTTGTTTTTTGTGTAATGGGAGTCTGTTCCAGTGTAGCGATATCCTCTACAACATATAAGTATCCCTCCAAACTGTTCTGTTGATGTTGCTGAAAAGATTTAGATCCCAGCAGAGTATTTCTAATGCCATTTGACTTGCTGACGTGCAGTAAATCTATCAGTGTTGTGTCAGAGGATACCTTGTATGCCAAACACAGGTCACCTCTTAGCCATCCATAGGATACCTAGTATAGTGACAGGACTGTGAGTTGGTCCATATGGAACATGTTGTTTAGACCTTGCATTCTTTTAATAAGCTATCTTTGTTGGCATTCCAGTGGCTGCATGTGTTTGGACAGATACATGCCAAATGGGGGCATTGTACTCAATGACTGGCCTAATGAGGGCTGAGTAAAGAGGAACAATGACATTGCTACATCGAGATGCAATCCCTTTGTTTATAAGCTGTGCAATGTAGGTTCATAAGTTCATAGATTCATACTAGGCTAACTGCCCTTGCGGGCCATTTCATGCCTAGCCAATTATCCCAAGTGAGAATCAAACCCTGCACCTTCTGGCTGTAAGGTAAACACCTTAACCATTATACCACTTACAACAATGGTCACATGTTGGTCAAAAGTTAGGTTACTGTCCACATAACTTACAAAATCCTGAACAACTAGCTCATTTCTTAGTTGCTTACTGTCAATGCAGTAGTTCCCTTGCGTAGGTGGCTTCCCAAAGGATACAATAATGTATTTTTGGTATTTCATTTCAGTCCATGATTTTGGCACCAGTTATTTATATGTGATAAAACTTCCTGCGGACTGGCTAAGTCATTTTGGGATTCAATGACTACTTTTAGCTTGCAGTCATCTTTAAATTTAGTCAGCCAGAGCCCTTTGGTATTGGCTTTTACTTCAGAAAAGTCAATGCCAAACAATAGAAATCCCAGCACAGAATCCTAGGAGGGACTACTGATGACTGGTCACTTTGTGGAGGTAACTTCCCCTATTTTGATTTCCTGCATCTTATTTGTCAGCCATTTGGCAATCCAGCAGGTGACACAGGGGTTTATGCCCAATTTATTTAGCTATTCTACTACTCCTGAGCTGAGAACTGTGTCAAAAGCTTTGGTCGCATCAGGGTATGAGTTATATTCCATTTGGCCTTCATCCATTGCTTTGGTGACCTTTTCAGAAAAAAAACACCAGGTTGAATAAATATGATGTACCTTTGATGAATTCAAACTGAGACTGCTCCATGTTCTGATTGATTAGTTCCATGATAAGTCTTTCCGTTGCTTTGCATATGAGGCTGGTCAGATTTATGGGTCTGTAATTGTCTGAATCTGTGGAAGGTCTACTCTTATGCAGGGAATGACTGTAGCTGTTCTCCATTCACTTAGTACAAAATCTGTATGGAGGCTGAGATTGAACAGTGTTGTAAGGACTGTGAATAAATCATGCTTTATGCTATTAGATGCAGCCCAATAAAGTATTTTTAGATTTTGATAGCACTTTTGGAACTTGAACTTGAGTGATTGCTGGAAATGAGCCAGTTTCAAATATATCTTGAGGGGCAAATGGAGGGGAGAGGGGGTAAATTAGAGCTAAATTTATCGGTCAGTAAGTTTGCTAAATTTTCAGCTTCTGCATAGGTAACATCGTTCACAGTCAGCTCAGTGCATTGCTGCATTGAGCTTTTGAGATTACGAACATAACCATAACTATTTTAGCCTCAGGCTTGGTAATGGTGGATTTTATTAAGCTTCTGAGTTGTTTGTTTATTTCAGTGACAAGGGCTCTAACATTCTAGGAATTGCTCTTCTTACTTTCAGTCCAAATTCTTATCCTTTTATTATAAAGCTTGTTGATATTATGTTTTTACCATGTTGGTTTGCGTCTGGAATTTGCCCTGCACTTGTTGCTGTGGGGTACAGCTGCATCTTTGAAATTGCTCACATGCCGGTATAATCTGGTAGTGTACATTTCTGCGTATCAATGGAGTTAAACAAGTTTGGTGTGGATTTGAATCTTGCCAATGTATCACTTAGGAGTTGGCAGTTTGTCTTAAATTAATTTCTAAAGGTACCTGGATGGAAAAGATTTCCAGTTTCAATTTTATTTTTGAGGAGACTGCTTTATGGTCAGACCTAACAAGTGATGAAGATGTGCAAGAGATTGCCCAAGATGCTCTCATACTAGTAAAGACAAGATCCAAGATATTATTCCCCCAGTGGGTACTACTTGTTCCAGAGCATTTGTGTTGACAAAGTCCAGGAATCTTTGTTCTTGTGCACTAGTGGTGGTGTAGTTTCCCCAGTCTATGGCTGGATAGTTTAGATCACCTTGGAAAATGGTATTGAGTTTAATACTGACTGATTTTAGTTTCTGTAGATTGGTGTTGTGACATTATTGTGTCTTGGAGGGAGTTTTATAGCTAGCTAATATATGGCACAGGACCTTTCTGATGGTTATTTGGACATGAAGAAGCTGTAATGCATTATGCTACTGTACCAGCCTTGACGTGAGTCTCTTTTGGATGTAGATTGAGACATCTCCATCTTTTTCCCCTCCTGCACAATAGCTGATCTAAACATGTGGAAGACATTATAGGCTAATCCAGTTGAAGTGCTCTCCACTATTTTAAACCATGTCTCAGTCACTATACAGATGTCAATGTCCTCCAGGGTGAAAAGAGCTTGGATGGAGTGGAGTGTCTTGTTTAGGCTCCTAGCATTGATCAATAACACCTTCATATTTTCTTTTGCTTGTTTCATTATCTTTGTAGTTTTATCAAGCTGGCATTGCCTAAAACAAACACTATGGGGTGGACAGCATCTTTACCAATAATCAAAAGCCTAGAGGGGACAGATGCAGGCCATCCCCAGTGAGACAACATGGTCTATCAATAATAATCATCCCATGCTGAAAATATTGGACCCCCTGTGAATGACACCAAAAACTAAGCCAATTGATGAAGTCAAACAGTTTTTCCTCATATCATGGCATCACCCTTGGAGAAGGTAGAATGCTGCTCAATGCTAGGTGCATACCTGCCTTGGGCACATAGTCTGAGAGCTTCATCATGCCTCTCTTCATATAGTCCAGTAAGGTATACTTCATGTCACTGACACTGACATGAACAATGACAGTCATACTGGTAGTTTTTGTTTTTAGTTAGGAAACTCAGGTGTTTTTCCAGTTGCCTGATATGCCTATCAAGATACATCTGAAATAAGTATTGTAAATAGAATGGTTCTTGATAAAATACAGCTTGCAATTATCCTGTGCCAGATAAAAGGATTTTCTAACCCATGTTGCAACATGCTGGTCAAAAGTGAAGGAATTATCTACCCCTTTTCCAAGGTCTATCACAACACTTTCATTTTGAAGTGGAATATTGTCTATATTATAAGATAGTCCTTAATAATATTGAAAAATACCTCTCAGACCACCATCTGATTCTAAATCCAAACAAGTCCAAACTTATGATATTTTCAAATCCCTCCAATAAAAACCAACAAAAGCATCTCTATATCTTCACCTCTAATGGTACAAAGATTAAACCTGTCGAATGTTACCCTAGACTGTAAACTAAAATTTGAAAAAAAACAGTGTAAGAAACTTCTCTGTGTGGAAGATTTTCAGTCCATATATCTGTAGTTAATCACTGTATATTAATCAGATCAGACAAATGCAGCAGAAGTATCAAACTTAAACTCGTCTTAAGTAAAAAAATAAAATTAAAAACTATATAATTGTACAGAATTACTAAGTATTCGAAAGTAATCCAAGCAAGGCAGGCAGTCTGTTTCCAGTCGAAAATCCTTGTTTGGTGGGTTGTTTTGAGACTTTGGGGATAACACAAAGATTACATGTTTTTTAACCTAAAATTTGACAAACATATTGCTTTAACAATCAACATTTTCACTCAAAATTGGGTGTTTCTACAGGGCTAAACCATATCTGTCTAACCATGCTAGAATTGCTATTGCCAGAACTCAACTAATTTCCACCCTTCTCTATTGTTCCCAAGTCTTCACTAACCTTCATAAATATGATCTGAATAGCCTTGAAGCTTGCTAAAATAAAATCTCCAAATTTCCTTAAACCTTCCTCATAGAACACACCATTGTATAGTCCTCCAAAAGCTTAACTGGATTGAACTCCTAAACTTACTAGCCCTAAACCAGCTAATAGTAGCTCACTCTGTTATTCATAACCCAAACTTTTGCCCAGCCTTATCCAACCTCATACAACCCTATTCCAACCTTACCTCCCTCAGCTCTGCTGATAAAACCTTACTCAAAGTCATCAAATCCCGCAATACTTATGGTGACTCTTTATACAGTTTTGCCATAGTCAAAACATGGAATTCTCTTAGCCAGCATTTGCTTTTTTTTGTTGTGTCTTTCAGCTTTTCCCGGTTAGGGGTCACCGCAGTGGAACTCTGGTCCGATAATGATTGGCAGTGGATTTCTACGTGCCAAGTTGCCAGCCCTGGTGCACAACCTTCAAGGAAGGTACGCACATTCACATATGTCTCTACACAGAAGACGTTCTAGCTGAGAATCGAACAGGACAATGACTTACTGTGAGGTGACAACGCTACTGCAGCACCACCACTGCAGTTATTTATCCAGCATTTGCTATCTATACTAAATACCCATAGCTTTAAACAGCAACCTACAAATTATTTCCCCCCTCACTGGATATGCTCCTATACTACCCCTGGCTAAGCAACCACACTTTCCCACCCACTGTGTTTTTTTTTTTTCTATCTATGTAACTAAATATTGTTTTTTGATTTGATTTCTACTCTTGTTGTTGACATTCATAATTGACTTTACTGGTTTGATGTATGACTTTTCATCTTGTATAAACCTGTTTTTTTTTACACTGTATTTTATTATTATACAAACTGTCATAGTTCATAGGTTCATAGGTTCATAGGGTGATACTAGGCTATCTGCCCTAGGGCATTTATAAGCCTAGCAAGAGTGTGTTTGGCTTTCGCCACCCTTTTAGATTAGGTGACTGTGCCTCTGTATAGTAGGTCACAGAAGGTAGCCCTTTTAAGGTTAGTTTACTGTACCTCTGTCAAGCAGGGACACAGAAGAGATCCCAGGGGTAAACTTATGATCTCCCATCCACTCGTCAAGATTTCTCTTGAAGAGGGTCAGTGAGGGTTTCTGCCTAACATGGATTGGGATTTTGTTCCAGAGTGAGGGGAGACTCTGGGATATGAATCTGTCCCTCCAGCATGTCCTATTTATTTCTGTGCTGAGGTTCAAGTCTCTGGAGCATGTAGCTCTAAGGGATTTGGATTTCCTGAGGTGAAGCATGTCCATTAATTCTGGGTTGGACATGGCTTTATACGTCAGACACAGATCGCCTCTGAGTAGGCGGTACGCAGCTGAGTAGAGCTGGAGTTTCTTTAACTGAACTGCATAGGGCATCTGTTTGAGACTCTTGATCTTCTTGGTGAGATACTTTTGGGGTCTTTCCAGTTGCTGCAGGTGTCGGGTAAGGTACATCCCAAATGGGGCATTGTACTCAATAATGGGCCTGATAAATGATGAGTAGAGAGGCACAATGACCGCTCTTGATCTAGATGTTAACCCTTTCATGATAAGGTGGCCTATATAGAAGGTCTTTCTAACCACTTTGGCAATGTGATTGTCAAAGGAAAGATTGCTATCTACTTGGGTCCCCAAGTCCCTAATTACTTCTTCTGTACTTAATGGATTACCACCTATGTGGTAATTTGTTGGCACTTTGTTTTTTTCCAAAGGGGATGACTATGCACATTTTGGCATTTAGTTTTAGGCCATGGCTCTGGCACAAGTTATCCGTCTCTGTGAGACCCTTTTGGAGGATGCTTGTGTCAGCTGGAGAGTCGATTATGGCACCCAGTTTGCAGTCATCTGCGAACTTGGTTAGCCATAATCCACCCGTGGTAGCCTGTACCTCGGAGAAATATATACCGAACAAGAGAGGTCCCAGGACTGAGCCTTGTGGGACACCACTTGTAACTGGTTTAGAGTCTGGCATGGCACCTGCTATTCTGACCATGTGGGTTCTATCGCTGAGCCAGTTTGCAACCCATCTTGTGACATAGGGGTTGATATTTAAGCTGGCACGCTTATTTATGATGCCCGAGTGGGGTATTGTATTGAAGGCTTTTGTGAGGTCCAGGTAGGCTGTGTGGACTACCTTCCCTTCATCTATGGCTTTGGTAACTGTTTCAAAGAAGTCGACCAGGTTCAAGAGGCAAGATCTGCCCTTAATGAAGCCGAATTGGGTAGGATCCAGTGTCTGGAGGTTCCCAATGTCTTTGTTTATGATTTCCATGATGATACGTTCCATAGCTTTGCAGACCAGGCTAGTCAGGCTTATAGGGCGATAGTTTCCGGGTCTGTTGTGGCACCAACTTTGTGGAGTGGGAGCCATGTTGCTGTACGCCATTCCTTGGCTACATATCCTGTAGTAAGGCTGAGATTGAACAGTGACTTTATATGAGGGTTTAGTTCTTCTTGGAGCTCATGTAAGACACAGCCCAGGACACCGTCTGGTCCCATTGATGCTGTGTTTTTTGCTTTGGAGAGGGCAGCTCACATGTGCATCTGTGATTTCAGGAAGGCTACACTCTGTTGGGATAGACATTTGCTCTTTTGGGGGAGAAGGGGGGGAGAAGTTTGCACTGTACCTTTCTGCCAGGATGTTGGCAATGTCTGTGGATTCAGTGTATTTTTTGTCATATTGCACTAACTCAGAGCATATTTGGGAGTTACCTCCCAGGTTTCTGACATAACTAAAGAAGGCATTGTGATTATCTTTAGTGTCTTGTACAATTTTTCTTTCGAAGCCGGCCTTAGATGATTTTATGAGGGATCATAGTTTCTTGCTTGTACTGATCAGTGATGCCTTCCCTTTTTGGGATTTTGCTCTGTCATGTAGTAGCTTTCTCCTTCTGTTGTATAGCTTATTTATGGCCGGGGTCCAACAGACAGGTCTCCTGCCTTTGGAGCAGTGAGTCTTGGTTTTATTTGGGATAGCATGCTCCATGCATTCCTGTAGGTGTCCATAGAATGCTTTTGTAAAGGATTCTGCATGTTGGGTTGTATTTTCCACTGGCCCAGGGGCTTTGAAGGATTCCACCTCAGTTTTGAGAAGTGTGAAGTTTGCTTTTGAGAAGTTCTTCACAGTGGTTTCCTTGGCTAGGGGTGGGGATGGAATATGGATGTCCAGTGAGATTTGTTTATGGTCTGATCTTACTAATGAGGGGTATACCTCTGGTGTGGAACATAGAGACCCCATGTTGGTGATGACAAGATGCAATATGTTTTCCCCTCTTGTGGGAGTGGTGACCAGTTGTTCCATAGCATTTGAGTTTATAAATTCTAGGAACCATTGGGCAAGGGTGTTTGGGCTTGAGTAGTTTTCCCAATCGATGTTTGGGTAGTTGAAGTCACCCAATATAATAGTGTTTGGAGAGACCTTCATATTCTCCAGTGTTCTCAGGAAAGCCAAGTGAGGTTCCTGTGTTTGGGAGGGTGGTCTGTAGCAGGCTACAAACTGAAAGGCAGTTTTTCCCACTGTTAGTTGCACATGGATGGTCTCCCATGATTCGTGCAGTGCCACTAACCTGGAGGTGTGGGTATCTTTGATAAATATGGATACTCCCCCTCTTTTTGTGGTTCGGTCCGAGTTTTGGGGCCTGAAAGCATGGTATGAAGTATAACCTGTTAGTGCTGGGGTGCTCTCAGGAGCCTTGAACCAGGTTTCTGTGCACAGATATCGATATTCTCCATACTGAGGAGAGTCGCGAGTGCGTGCATCTTGAGGTTTAGACTTCTGGCATTGAGCAGCATTACCCTTAGTTTTTATTTCTTTGTGTTGTCTATGGGGGTGGGTTTGTCTTTTGAGCCTTGCCTAAAAAAGACACTATGGGGGAGGCAAGAGCCTTTGCCACTATTCGAAAACCCAGGGGTGACAGGTGCAAGCCGTCCCTAGAGAAGCAACGTGACTTGTCGAGCATGTCATCCCAGGCTGACAGACACTGGATCCCCTTTGAATGACACCAATACTTTAGCCAATTGTTAAAATTGATCATTTTGTCTTTATACTGTGACATCATTCTTGGTGAGGGTAAGATGCTACTCAAGGTCAGGGTCATACTGGCCTGGGCTACATGATCAAAGAGCTCCTGTACGTCTTTTTTCATGTAGTCCAGGGAGGTATGTCTCAGGTCATTCACACCAGCATGGACAATGATGGAGTCATATTTGTACTTGCTTTGGAGTGATCTGAGTGCTTGTGTTATGTGGCGGATCCTGGTACCCGACAGGCAGCTTACAGTGACCTTCTCCTTGCTCAGCCTGGTGAGTGGGACGTCAGTGTGTCTGACAATAGAGTCACCTATTACAAGTGTATTAGGTGTGTTGTTTAGCCTTAGGGCTGTGACTGTGTGGTACACTGACTTTGTGAGCTATGTGCTACGTGGTAGGTGTTGCTTGGATGCCTGCTTTGGAGGTCTCTGCTACTTAGGGAGATTTTTATTTAGACCCTCCGAGTATGTTTTTGTGTGTTTATGTGTTTGGTTTGCTGATGCGATAGGTCTATGTGAGACTGGATTTGTGGTGTGTGTGGTTACATTCTCCTCCTGACAGGCTGTGCCAGTACTGGGTTGAGCGAGCTTAACCTCCAGTTTGGCTATATAGTTGCATCTCTCACATATATTTGAGCTTCTTTGGAGGAGGAGAGGGTGGTCTGTATACATAAGGCAGTTGTAACATTGCCTCAAGATTCCCAGATTCACCAGCTGGACCAGAGATCAAACTCGAAAGTGACCTTTGGACATGCCTGAATAATATAGGAAACTACTTATTGACTGATCAGAAAGAACCAATAGGGAGCAAGTGCTTAGAAGGAGTATAAGAGGATGTAGTGCTTCAGTTTGTGTTTACCTATGAGATTACTTATACGAGCAAGTGCGGGGCTTTAGAATGAAAATAGAGTGCTTAATTAGAGATTTAAAGCAGTTCTAAGGGAAAAAGTGAAGAGCAGACTTCTCTTTTTTACCCCCTCTATCCAAAGCTATAATCAATCACTAATAACCATTATACAATGACCCCCCATTAATATTCCAAAACGTGCATGCTGATTGGTCAGTGTGCATGCTGTAAATCAGACTTATACTAATGGAAAAAGGTCTGGTCGCCCAGACATTTTTCATTAGTATAAGTCTTTTTTTTTTCTTACAGCAACGGAGAAAGCGAGATCTCCGTTGCTTTTCAGAAAGTGTCTGGCTATGTTAAAGGAGTTTAGCATAGTGAGACAGCTTTAAAAAAAGCCACAGAACTTTCTCCGTTGCTTTTTTTAAAGTTGTCTCGCTATGTTAAACTCCTTTAACATAGCGAGACACTTTCTGAAAAGCAACTGAGATCTTGCTTTCTCCATTGCTTCCACCCACAGCTCTGATGTACAGCATAAGCATTGTACATCAGAACTGCCACAGAATATCGGACAGCTGCGGAAGGGCAGCAAGGAGGCATTATACAATGCCATTATTTAAGAAAACTAAGTATTTTTTTTCTTAAATAATGTCATTGTATAATAGCAATAACCCATTTCTGGGTGTGGGTAATGCTGGATTTACCCACAATTGTCTTTGTTTGGCCACTCGGGCTTCGCCCTCGTGACAAAACCATGCCAGCCATGAGTAAATCCAGCATTACCCACACCCAGGCATGGGTTATTGCTTAAATATCCACCTACTATTTCTCCCTAACTCATTCCCTGGTAAAAAAATATAGTGAGTGGGCACTAGTGTATATCTCAGTTTTTAATGCAATGTACTCAAATTGAATTAAATATAATTTCTTTTTTTTCTACAAAATGTCTTTACCTTCACCTCTATGTTAAATAGAAGGTGCTGCAGTATTTGTAATAAAGTTTGCTATAATGTGATAATTGCTGTCTATATATTTTTAAATAGTTTAAAGTCTTTCTTTCTAAAATTGTATAACAACCTATCTACTGTAATCGGATGTTGTTTTACTCATTGTGGAGCTTTTCTCCCTGGGACTCCACTGAAAATGAGTTTCTGACCCTGTGGACTTTCCCGGTCAACAAATGTCAATAAATAATAAATAAGTAAACAAATGACAACTGTGCCATTCAACAGGTTCTCATGAAACACTTATATAATAATTCTAAGCAAAAAAACACGTTTCTGGTAACAGGCATAGAAGGATGATTTTTATACAGTGAAGCAAGGCATGGGCTAAAAACAATATCAAAGACTAACCTTGAGCTAAATAGGGGACTAGAACACTGCTGCTGAGGTTCTCATGGCCTTTCAAGATTTTAACTATTTTACAGACACAAAAGATAAGCATACCTCTCAACTGTACAGCTTTTTGCAGAATGTCCAGATTTTGGCCTCATAATCTTGGTCCATTTTTCATAAAATTGTGGTTTTCTGGTAAATTAGTCCAAACCATTAAAGACTGAGGTTAGAAAATAATGACAGAGTTTTGGACTTCATATCCTTTAGAAAATTCATACTAATGAAAAACCTGTTATTCTATCAACTTTCTAAGTTTGTAATAGCACGGTTTTAAAAAAATACCCTTATTTTTGGGACTTTGCCCCAATTTTATTTATGGCGTTGTCCAGATTTCTTCCTCTAAGAGATTGAGAGGTATGCTGACGGGACTGCCATTTAAATGTGTTGTTTTCCCTACTAGTTCCACTGACTTTTTGTTTATGTCATACATTCGTCTTGTGCTGTATTAAAAAAATGTTTCTAGATTATCTGTAGGTGAATTTTTAAGAAGGTGGTTATCAATGCCTTCTTAAAATGTCTGGCAATATCTATTGCAAAACAAAACATGGCTTATCAGTACTAATCTGTATATGCTTTGAAAAAACCAGATGAAGCACATTGGCTTTCTGTTACAGCCAATCTTTGAACACATTTCTATCTGGAATGTAGACTTCAAAATGTGAAAAAGTTACTGCCCCCTTTGTACACTATTCTTTTTACAATTGTGTTTGCTGATGGTGTTTTTTCCTCTTTTTTTAGTTATTTATGAATGTATGTATGTTTTGTTGATATGTTAGCATAATTAAATAAGGACATAGTTTGCATTATAGTTAGTGTCTTTACCATGTCTTTCACTCCCATGTACAAGGTACAAGGCTTGATCCTGACCTCTGACCAATGCTTTTGTAGAATTTGCATGTTTTCCTTGTGTGTCTTTGAGGGTACCTACCCTCTTCATGAAAACTGTTGGGTGCTTCCACCTCAGACTCACTCAATAATGGAGTCATGCTGCTGCTGCAGCAGTCTCTAGGTGGTGCCTATTGAGGTAGAGTTGTATAGTTCAGTACTGTAGCTTTCTCAACCACTGCCCTGTGCCAGTACCACAAACTAGTGCCCCACCTTTCAGCTCGTCAAGTAGAGAGCAAAATCTGCCAGCTAACTGAGTCCCATTTCTGCACCCTGCCCCAACCCTCCTTCCTCCCATTTAAGTAAAAAAAAAAAAAAAGGAAAATGAAACAAATCTTTTTCTTTTAAACTGTAGCAGTTTCTACAGTTTATGCCTTCTACCTAGTGCTAAACCTTTCAGGTTGTTTTTAAACAAGCATCTTGTCTCTTTTGAAATATAGCAAACTGCTTGCTACAAATGAGGCAAGCAGTTGCTACAATTTTTTGCCCTGGATGTAGCATTGCTATGATCATATTTTAGATAAAACAAGCTTTGTTTTTTAGTTTGTAACAAGCAATACTGGCTTTTAAAAGTCAAACTTATTAAACAACAGTCAGGTTCAGCCAATTGCACCCTCCTCATGAGTTTGCTTCTGGGGGAAGTTTCCACCTTTTGCCCTGTCCTAGCTACTCTACTGGTATAGAACAACCACTTTAGGCATCATCTGTGGTGCACAGTATCCTCTAGCTAGGAGAACATTGATTACAGACTGAATGTCATGTCAAGGCTAGCCACTTGATGGTGTTAAAATTGGTTCATGGTGATTTGATCACATTGAATAATTTCACCAAAAACGGGCATGGGTATTTGCTGGTGATAAGAGGGCTGAGATCTGTGTGCTTCTGTTGGTCGTGTGTGCCCACCATAAAACTCAGAAGACCAAGGTCAGTAGCCTACCCAGCTGAGATGCCCAGTTGCCCAGATTGAGTTACCTGGGGTAATTGTGTTGAGCAAAAACTGGATATAAAATTGATCAACTTGCCAAACATGAACTAAGAATTGCTACACCCAATATAGGTTCTCTGACTGGTTGTAGCTTGAACATAGATAACACGATGGTAAGGAGGAGGCTAGACATTTTCTATATCCAGGCAACAAGATTGAAAGATAGCAAAAAAGTGACTCAGTTTGAATCCAGAGTCTACTACTCAGGGAGAAGACTTTGGCGGTGGGTACAGACTAGAAACGGTTGGAGACCTAGTGAGGGAGTGGCTTCAGAAGACAGTGAGGGATGTCATCAGAATTAGTGACAGATTAATGGCAATAGAACTTCAGTGTTAAGTTAGGGCAGTATTAATATCCTCAGCCTATGCCCAACAGCAGGGTTATAATAGTAAGGAAGACACTGCATTGAAGCAGCAGATGTGGGATGTACTAGATAAAGCAGGACAACATGAGTTGGTGTACAAAATGGAGGACTTGAATGCTCTTATCAGGACTGACAGGACAAGATATGAGGACTGAATGTGTCGACTTGGGTGGGACAACTTTAAAAAGAAGAAAAGATTATTCTAGACTTCTGTCTGACAAATGGCCTGATGGTGGCCAGTGCATGATTCAGGAAGCGAGAGAGTCACAAGATCACATACAAGAATGGCCAACATACAACTCAAGTAGACTTCCTCATGGTAAGTAAAGTGCATTTGGGTAGGATCAGTGATTGCCAAGACATCCCCAATGAAACAGTTGAAGGCCCTAAGTTCAACAGAGGCTTGGCTGAAGACCTGGAAGTTGACTAAAGCAAAACCACAAGAGTTCAAGGAAGTACTCAGGGTTCTGGCACCTCAAAAAGAGAAGGAAATAAATAGAGTTGAAGAAGAATGGTAGTATTTCAAAATAGCATGTATGAGGATTATAGAATAGGCATGCAGCTGAGCCAGATGTAGAAGTATGGTGCATAAGGAAAGCTGGTGGAGCAACGTAGAAGTTCAGAAAGTTACAAAAGGAAAGAAAGGAGTGCAGGAAAAAGTGGGAGACAGAAAAGATGGCCGAGGCTAAGGTTGAATGCTGGTTGCCTAATGAAGAGGCTAAAAGAGCACTTGCATTAACAAAGAGGAAGGCATCAGATGTACTCTACCAATACCCAGAAAGTGATTCAGTGGATGGCACAAAAAACTTTACCAGGTTGCAAGGCAAAGACAGAAGGATAAAGAAGATAGTTAGCAGATACGATTTACAAGGGATGCCTGCAACAATCCATTTACCTGTCCACAGGCTATTAAAAACATATGGGAGGAGTGCATTCAGCATCTTCTGAATGAAAAAAAAAACAGAATCTATACTGACCAAGACACAGCCTACAATGAAAGAGGGAGAAGAGCCCACCCTAGAAGAATTAAGAATAGAACTAAAGAAAATGAACTCAGGAAAAGCAGCAAGCTGAGATGAGGTCATGGCAGACATGATCAAAATGTTGTATGAGTTAGGAGAGAAACAATTCCAGAGGGTAACTTGTAACCACAATGCAATCATTCGAAATACCAAACATAAAAACGTATCCGGCACTATGAAGGCTGTCCGTTAATCCAAAAGATGCAGGCAAATCAGACGTACATCAAGTTATTGATTTTTAATTGACATATTTATTGTAAACCAGCATAATTATTATATTTATTACATTTAATTTATGCTTGGTTTTATTCTTTTTTATATGAATTTTAACATTATTCAAACACAACCTGGAATACTTAGTCGATGGGGTTAAGTAAAGCATTTTGTTACATGGGCAGCATCACATGACCTTGTTATATTGTTACATAGTATGCATTTGACAATATTTTTTTTATATATTTCTTTGTTTTAACATTATATATAGGTTCATAGGTTCATACTAGGCTATCTGCCCTAGGGCATTTATAAGCCTAGCCAGAGTGTGTTTGGCTTTCGCCACCCATTTTAAATTAATTTTGCTATGCCTTTTTTTGAGGTTAGTATACTGTGCCTCTGTCTAACAGTGACACAGACGTATATTTATCTTATGTATTTTCTATTTTAAAAGTATTTAAGAACTCTAATTACTGTGTCTTCAAGCTAACAATGGCAAATTACATTGTTTTAATAAAGGAGGTACCATGATGAATTAACGTTATATGCAGAAAGCAGTATGGAATAACACGCTTTTTAACATTAACATATATACTTTTATAACCAGCTTGGGTTATTTTATGTTATGGAAGTATGGATGTAGACATTCCTTAATTTTTCAAAATGTGAACTACTTACTAACTAGGATTCATTATTGAGTGAGCAATCAATTAATTATTAGGTAATTTAGTGATTTTAGCAGTGTATAAAAGAGAATCAGTTTTTAATAATTTCATTCTGATGAAGTCTCCTGTTGTGGAGATGAAAGCGCTTAATTCACGTTGTCTGGGATTTATATGTACATTCGTGTTTTATTATTATTTTTTGGACAATAAATACTTATAACTTGATGTACGTCTGATTTGCCTGCATCTTTTGGATTAACGGACAGCCTTCATAATGCCGGATACAATTTTATGTTTGGAATTCCAGAGGGTACTCATAGCAGTGTGGAGAGAAAAGCATATCCCCAATGATGAAAGAATATGCATTCTAGTGCCAGTGTCCAAAAACAAAGAGGACATTCGTGACTGTTGACAGTATAGAGATATCAAACACCTGTCACACTGCATGACGGTACTGGAGAGGGTGATAGATAAAAAACAAAGAGTAATAAAAAGTTAGATGGGGTTGATCAGTTTGGATTCAGTTCAGGATTGCAGTGAAACAGGATAGTTGAGATGAGTTGAGAGTGAAGCAAAAGGTCTAACCGGGTATTCTTAGACTTGAAGAAAGTGTATAGTATGGATCCAAGAAAGGTGATATGGACATCATTGTGGTGGTTTGAAGTCCTAGAAACATTGGTAGAATTAGTGCAGGCTGTGTAGAAGGACCCAATGACACAAGTACAAGCAGTGTTTGGACTCACAGAAGGTTTACCAGTAGGAGTGTGTGTGTATCTGAGCCCACTGACATTCATTACCAAACACATCAAAGGGGGCATATCAACATAGTTGCTGTATACAGACAATGTGGCATTACAAGCAGACTCTGAACAAGAACTTCAACAAAAGATAGGAGAATGGAATGCAAAACTGAAGACACACAGGATGAAACTGAGTACAGATGTGACAACTGTCATGACAGCACATGGGGGAAATCAGAAGTTGAAAATTGAAATAGAATGGAGAATAATGAAACAGACTAAACATTTCAAGTACCTCAGAGATGCTTCTGAGGAAAAGGAAAGTCTGTATGATGATATCAAAGCTAGTATCAGAGGAGCTGCAGCCATCTGGCACAGGATGCCAGGGGAATTGTGTGACAGAAGAATGCCAAAGAAGTTAAAAAGTAAGCTATATAAAACAGTGATGTGACCAGTACTACTTTATGGTACAGAAGCCTGGGGAGTGAAGGCAGAGCAGTTAAGGGAGCTTGAGTTGAGTGAGATGAAGTGCATGAGATGGGTGGCAGGATGCACACTATGGGAACAGACAAAGAAATGAGAACATAAGATCAAAAAACAAAGAAGGTCTAGTTGAATCGAAGGTCAAAGTGAATAGATTACAGTGATTTGTGTATGTATGTATACAGGAAAGCAGAACATAATCATTTGAAGAAGATATGGGACAGACAGCAAGAACGTAAAAGGAAACAAGGATGTCCAAAAAACATGCATGGATGGTGTGAGACAAGACCTGTGACAGTCAGGCATGGCTGTTGAAGAAGGTAGAAAAATAGCATAGAATCAAGAGAACTGGCAGAAAAATGACATG
>NC_056745.1:1232653581-1232658581 GCF_019279795.1 Protopterus annectens
AGGACAGGAAGAAATGGAAACAGATGATCCGCTGTGGCGACCCCTAAGGCAACAGCCGAAAGAAGATGATGATAGCATATTTATAAAATATATATGTATATGGCTCTACTTCTATTTCCCAAATGGCCACTTCATCGAATGGCAAAACACCGAGATAATGTTGCCAAAAAGTTATCTTATGAACAACTGGATCACCATAATTTAACTCTGGCAAATTAGCCTCTTGGCCACCAACATTTTAAAGCAAAACTGAACCAAATCACACACACCCCTAACTAAATATACCAAGTCCAAGATGGCACTATAGTGGTGAAAAGGGCAAAAATCACCATGGAGGCCAAGTGGTTAGTTTCCTGGCATTAAATTATGGTGATCCAGGTGTTTGTAAAATTAACTTTTTAGCAATTTTGTCTCGATGTTTTGTCATTCGATGAAGTGTCCATTCAGAAAATAGAAGTAAATCCATATTATATATATTTGTGTGTGTGTGTGTGTGTGTGTGTGTGTGTGTGTGTGTGTGTGTGTGTGTGTATATGTATATATATATATATATATATATATATATATATATATATATCTATATATATATATATATATATATATATATATATATATATATATATATATACCTATTTTAAATATTTTGAACTATATATATGGATACTTGCAATTCCAATAAATTACTCTTTTCTGAATACAATATATCCAAACTATGTGGGGGGCTACACCCCTACACCTCTCAATGTGAGGTACCATGCCCCTCACACCCCCACTTACTATATATACTAAATCCAGGGTCGCACTGCAGTGGGGAAAAGGCCATATATAACTTTCAGTGAAATGTGTTTCAGTGAATTGTGTTTTCAGTGAATTGAGCTTTCAGTGATTTGTGCACAGTCATTTGACTTTCACTGAAATGTGCTTTCAGTGAATAATCCTAGACCCATATTTATATATATACATATATATATATATATATATATATATATATATATATTTATATATATATATATATATATATATATATATATATATATATATATATTTATATATATATATATATATATATATATATATATATGTATATATATATATATAGAGAGAGAGAGAGAGAGAGAGAGAGATCTATATATAGATAGATATATACATATATAGATATATATGGGATATACTTGCACTTACATTGATTCTTAGATTTATAGATTTTTGCTAAGTGTATGGCCAAAAGCGTCCATTAAGAAGCCCAGCCTCATCAACCAGAACTGGTGGGAAACTTGCAGTGCCCCAATTATGTAGACTTTGCACATATTCCTGCTGAAAATTTGCAATTACCCAAGCAGTAAATCAGAATGGTTTTAAAGGTGGCTAGTGAACTACTCAGCTTGACAGGTAAGGGCCAACTTATTCTAGAATAAGGGTATTCATTGGGTTAGGTATCTTTCAGGCCATCTAGTCTTGTTAATGTGAAAATGTACGTTTAGCTCTCCAGAATGGGTGTTTGCTTTTCTACTTGTTCTATTTAGGTGATGGTGTTCAAAGAGTGTTGATCATTCATAGCAGGAGAAAGCTAAGCCGAGCTACTCCCTCAGGAGACTGTATGATATTGAACAGAGTGACTGTTCTTTCAGTCTATCAGAGTAACTAAGAGTTTTGAGACCTGAGATTTTTTTTGATGAGAAAATGTTGAGGTCTCTCAAGTGAGTTTAAATGCTTGGTGATATAAATGCCAAAGGGTATGTTATATTCATAATGTGCCCTAAAAGGAATGAATAAAGTGGGACTATAAGTTGTCTGGATCCTAGAAGATTCCACAAATGATAAACTGTGCAAGGTATAAGGAATTTCTAATCACCATAGAGACATGGTAGTCAAAGGAAAGATTGTTATCAACATATGCACTCATGTCCCTGATGATTGTATCAAATTTAAGAGAAATGTTATTGATGTGTTAAGCAGTAGTGATGCTAGATTTACCAGAGTATCCACATTGCATTAATGCTGGCACATCAATAACACAGATGAATGAAAACAAACATCACCATAAGTACATGTTCACAAAAGAAAACTAAACAGGGTCTTTTTATAATCAGTGAAAGAAAATAAATCATGCTTAAATTGGAAGCAGAATCTGTCTGCTTTGGGTTACTGTCAAGAAAGGCATCTTTAGTAACCCAGTGTGTAGGATTGAGGTTAGGATCAGGGGAAGATGGGAGTTAGGGTTAGCAAACAGGAAATGGCAGTGGGGCTTAACAACACTGTCAGTCCTGCAGAGACACAGCAAGAAAATAGTGAAAGGTGGCAGATATCTAAATGGTGACTGGTTTCTGTCCATTAGACTGCAAATTGGGTAGTGCTATAGAACTAGTTATCTATCTATCTATCTATCTATCTATCTATCTATCTATCTATCTATCTATCTATCTATCTATTTATTGACATTTGTTTACCAGGAAGTGTGACTGGGTAAAAGTCATTTTCAGCAGAGGCCTAAAGAATAAAGCTCCAATTATTACAAAACATTTTAAGAACAATAATTTTACAATCTTCAAAAATAAAACAAAAGCATCTGCAGTTTAAATATTTATAATGAATTAAACATAATATAAAACACTGGTTAAAAATTCTATACAAAGTATATGACAAATATTTAATATTTAGAGCAATTGTAGAGAGTTTGTAGACAAATTAAAGGTAAGTTAGTCTAATACAATAGGAACTGCCATATGAAGTTAGAGAAAAACAGGCTTATAGTATATTTAGAGAGATAGTCAGGGAATAGAATCAGATAGCAATAACGAATGAAGTGAAGAAGGGGCAGTAAGGAAGTATAAGGAATGAAAAGGTATGATTTCACATTTAGGAAATAGCTTATCCTGGTTTTCCGCAAGAACAGAGCCAGATTTTAATTAGGAAGTATTTCAGAGTCTGTTTTAAAGATAGGAGGGAGAATATAGACCTGGTTCCAGGCCTTAGCAACTTGCACAAGTACAGACAATACCCATCAGATTTGCCAGGTTTGTAGACAGACGGGTTTTTGGTCACTGGACCTCAGTGACTGACTGGGATCATAGTTATGTAGAATGTTTTTTAGTGCTGGGCAGGCAGATGGATGCTGGATAATTTTATAGGTTGTAAGAAGTTATGTATATGTTAATTGATGTGGCATTTCTAACCAATTTAGGCTTTTCAGTGTTCTACAGTGGTGGGTTCTGAAAGGGGAATGTGCTGCAAATTTAGCAACTTTGTTATAACGTTGCTGTACCACATCCAAAAACCAGCGACACCTTTTCCAAAAAATCTGTTTAATTCCACAGTGAATTGAATATAAAAAGCACAATGAAAAACTTCACCAGTTGATCTCTCCTAGCCGTATCAGCCTTTACAGAGTAAAATGAATGCTCACAATATTCCCTCTTATATTATACTTCGCTACAATTAATCAATTATCTAATTAAAATATTTAAAGTAACATCTACACTATGCATGGCTAAAACAACTGAAATCAAATAAAACTCTGCCATTCGGCTACAAAGTATTATATTTCATTATTAAAATTGATTCCTTCTTTCTTAATAAATACTTCAGTAAATTTTCACCAGAAAAGTGTAAGGTAATGTGTTCCAAAATCGTTAACGTTAAACTATCTGTTTCCCCTTTATGTACCGAATTAAAATGATCTGATTTTTTTATTCTTTATATCCCTAACATGCTCCTTAATTCTCTCACTTAAACTCCTTTTGCTTTCACCTATATAGAAACAATTACATGAATATTTGATTGCATAAATTATGCCTTTCGTTGTACAAGTAAAACAATCTTGTATTTGAAATTTTTTTCCATTAATATAATGGAACATAGGCACTACAAATGGAATATCTGCCACAGGGATTAGTACCAATCTTCTTATATTAGCTCTCATCAATTCTTTTGGTCTATGGTATCTACTATGTACTAAGAAATCTTTAATATTACGTCCCCTTTGATAAGATGTTCTTAATTCTATTTCCGATAAACTAAATACTTGTCTCCTGATTATTTTCCAATATTCTTTTAATACTTTACTAAATCTATCAGGAAAAACTGTATATTTAGAAACAAAGAATATGCTGTTTTTCTCATAGGTTCATTGGTGTGTACTAGGCTAATGGCCCTGGAGCCTTTACAAGCCTAGCCCATAGAAGTGCCCTGGCATCATAATCCATTTAGACAATTCATGCCACTTTTCTTTAAACAATGTATGCCATCTTAAGAAAGCCAACACTATATTTGTAAAACATATCTTCAGAATACCATCACGACACAATCAACTATGGTACTCTTACTCTAGCTACACTTTTTTAGAAAGTGTCCACTTCTAAAGTGTTGAGCTTTTCTCTTGAATCCTTTCATGGTTACACAGAACCCCCATTCTGAACAAGCACCAACCATTTAAAACAATATGGGAAAACTAAAGATTCCATTTTGATGACAAGTGCATTAATGAAGTGTCACTCTAGACCACTATCAAGGCAAGCATAATCTTGCCCCTATACCTTCCTTTCAACTGTTCAGATTTTTGTAGAATATCTTGAATTTTTTTACCCCATATTTTTGGTCTGTCCATCACAGAATTTGTGGTTTTCTGGCAAGTCATTGAAGGCTAAAGTTACTAAATAATGGCATACATTTAAAGTTTCAGACTTCATCCATCCACAACCCCTTTTTCTATTTTTGAGCATGGGGTTGGGGTGTCACTTCAGCAGTGAATCATCTAGAGCCAAGGTTCACATATCCATCAGAAAATGCAAGCTAACACATAACCTGCTATGCTAAGTTTACTGCAACATTTAAAATCTGTCCCTATTTGTGGCCCTTTGTCCCTCCTTGGCTTTGTCCAGATTTCTTGCATTTAGGGGTTGAGAGGTATGACCCCCCCATACGTCTGACTGCTTACACTCCAGATCTTTATCACCCAATTTCCAAAGTTGGGGTTATGTTAAAGCATTGCAAAACTACAATTC
>NC_056745.1:1232663581-1232691081 GCF_019279795.1 Protopterus annectens
TATGCTATTCATAAAGAAAGGTACATATTGAAATCACCCCCTCCCCCACGTGAATGCCATTCATAAATGTATAGGCATCACCGTACCAGCTGGTCCTAATAGGTTAACCCACAGAAATCCAACTGTGTACTATCTGATGATGCTGTGTCTGATAGGGCTGTGATTCCCCTCACCTGCTAACATGTTTCTTGACAGACAGACATCAGCAGCACATTAGTGCATTAAAAAAAATACTTGGTTGGATGATAGGAAAAACTCTAGCAATGAATATGACTGAGAACCTCATAGTGCAAGAAAACCTGCTACGCCAAGCAAAATTGCCTCACCTCCACTCTTTGATGTTGGAGAACACCAACCAGTGTGGGGGGGGGGGGCATAAACTGCACCAGATCTACTCACTGTCAATTTATGATCATGCTTCCCTCTCTGCTACCATGCCTAGGTTGTGATACTCTTTTGCAATCATTCCCTGACATGACAGCAAACCAGGGAGAAGTTGCATAATGTAGCTTAGGTAGGTGTATGGTAATTGACTATATGTAGCTCCTTTGTTAAGCACATAATACTATTTATACTATACTATACAAATGAATTGTCAAGTTACACAGCAATTCCTTCCAACCTGATCATAGGAGTGCCTAGTGCATAGCGAAATACAAAATGGTCCTGTATACAATTTAAGAAAAATGGGAGAGATTTTCTCTGTGGCTTCATGCTGTTCTACATTATGCTCATGAATCAAGATAGCATGCAATGGCATATGGTACATAGTCCTGCATGATGCCAGGGTGCAGTAGGTCACCACTATACTTCTTATCTTCTTTAACTAATTTTCTAGATCTTATAAAAGTACTTTTGGACTTACACAGAGTGGACATACAAACAATAGTATATGCTAGTTTTGTGGAGAAGAGTGACTCCTATATTTATTGTAGAAATAAGTTATGTATGAGCATTTGCAGAAGGACTATATAATGTTGCTCATGACCTGCTGATAGTCTAATTTCTCCTCCTTTAAGAAATATAACTGGAGGTGTCCCACATTGATTCATGTCAACTCAGTAAACCTCATTTCAGGGAGTGCTTATACTCCAAATTAATTTTAGTGATAAAGGGGATATGCTCACTGCACCCCACTTGTAGATGAAAGCCTCTACAACCATGAATTACATACACTAACTCCAAATGCTCAGAGACAATGAGCTGCTACTTGTCATGCATCATAAAATCTCTGAGAGGTTTAAATATTTATGCAACATAAGAACACCCTGTTACCAAAAAAAAAACAACTCATGAGCACCACTTATCATCACCCACTGCTCTGGACAAACATACCAACTCAACATATACTAAGATTGACATAAAGTCATTTCCAAAGCTGCCTAACAATGAAGATAAAGTCTTAGCATAGACATTCACAAATGATACTACTACCATCACAAATGGCAGAATCACCAAACTGTGGAGTGTAAACCATCCTACTACTAAAACCATGTGTACAAATAAGAATGCCCTAGAAATTGTTGTCTCCATTATCAGGCACACTGATCCATCCTTACAAGGCTGGACATGGGCGACATTAAGCTGCCTCTGCTGTAACAGAATACATAAGGCTCTTGATTCCTTTACACCAGAAAAATATGAATATGACCTGAAGTCTTAATAACACATTTCCCAATACTGAACCCTCTAGCAAGTTCAACAAATCCACATCTGTTAAATGACCGAGACTTGGTTTCATTTTAAAAGCAGCAATGCCACCTTCCCTGTATTTAGAGCTTGTCATACATTCCGACTTGAGGGAAACTGCATGGACATTTTCATATTTGTCAGAAGCCATATCATGTCTAGGCAGCTCCCCCTAGACCCTCAGACAAAACTCACTGAACTTCAACATAACCTAAACAAAACAATTTTTTGAATTTACTTCTTGTTATAAGATGCCTATATAACCTTGGATAACCATAAGATACTCCTGAAAGTATTGTCTAAATACTCAAAATGAAAAATATCTTTTTGATGAATTAGATTTGCTATCACTCAATAAATGTATGCGCTTAATACCTCAAATGTTGGCTATGCCTCAAAATTCCTGGAGTTATAGTAGTAAATCACTTTCCCTAGAACAATGAGTTAACAACCCATTAGGGCAAAACATTGAATGTTAAGTTGTCAATCTCGCCTTCATTCTTGCTTGATGGGTTTGGAGCCGATCCTCGGCTCTGACTCGGCACTTGCTAAGCTCGAGAGTCACTTTTACCAGCTCGAGGCAGCCCCATATCCCATGATGCAAGGCGGTAAGTACCCAGATCTCGTTTGCCGCTTCGCTGATGAGGTCCTCCTTTTACCAGCTCCTGGTAAGTGATTTTTACATTACTATTTTTTGCCCCTTTTCTTCTAAAACTTTAAAATTTATAGTTTTAACACAGTTATAGTCCCTTTCTGACTAGAAATTCCTTGTCTCCTTAAAACTTTTAGTCAGACTTCTCCCATCCCACCCCCCCCCCTTGTTAGGGTGTGTGTGTGTGTGTGTGTGTGTGTGTGTGTGTGTGTGTGTGTGTTATTGATAGTTTTTTGGGATATATATAATTTAATTTCTTGGACTGGTGTTGTGTGTGTGTATTATTCACCATGTCTAAGGAAAGGGTCTCAGGCTTTAAGAAGTGTGACTCGTGCTGTCAGAAGATGTCTCTGACAAACGGTCACACTTCTTGCCTTTATTGCCTGGGGCCTCTTCACCTGCAGGACTCCTGTGCTATATGTCACTCTTTTAGCCAGAGAGTCCTGCAGGAAAGAAGAAATAAATTGATTTTGAGGGGCCTTCTTAAGCCGGAGGGCTCTCCGGCTAAGTCGGCTCCATCTAAGACTTCAAAGTCTTCCAAGGCCCAAGCTTCTGTGTCCAAGCCTGTGGCCTTGGCTCCGACTCGTTCAGAGTCGAGATCGGCTCCGGCTGGAGCCGATTCTGATTTACTCAAACCTTCGGCACCGATGGCTATAGGTGCCGATTCTGGTTCGACCACTTCGGTGTCGGCTCCGATCGGTTCCAACCACCATGTGGCTCAGGCATCGGTGTCGGCTCCGATCGGCTCTGACACCCTTACTTTTATGGCTGTATCGGCTCTGGCTGCAGCCGATGCATCGAAGCTACCTGTCGGTGCCGATAAGTTGTCGGCTCCGACAGTTTCTGTGGTTTCATCGGCTCCGATGGTTCCTTCGAGGAAGAGGTCTAGGTCCCCTTCCTTGGAGCCGATACTCTCGGCTCCGGCTTCACCTCTCCTCTCGGAACGGAGCCATCGGAGCCGATCTTCAAGGTCATCTAGGCTTTCTGACCATGATTTAGAGAGAGTCGTCAGTAGATTACTAAAATCACAGGCACTGGACCAAATGCTACATAGTCCGTCTCAGCAGACGACTATTAGTCCACACCCCATTGCAGTTCCTCCTTCGACTCTACCCCACAGTTTGGAGTTGGAGTCTTCGGGAATAGTTTCTGCTACGGCTGAGGGACAGATACCCCCTTCTGCTCCTTCAGCCTCTACTCTTATCTCCTCTTCGAGACCTTCCTTAGAGGGATTCGGTGGCCGGGATTCCCTGGTCTCCTCCGAGGGGGTGAGTGGCATCGGACCCTTGTCCGACCCCGCTCTTCCCCTTGGAGCCTCGGCCTTGGTGAGCTTGGCTCCGACATCTGCCTTGGAGCCTTCCTTTTCGGTGGGTCCTGGAGTTCCTAGCTCTTCGGAGCGGGTTCTCTCGGACCTCCCTGGGAGGGGAGCCTTCGAGGTGATGAAGAGTGTGCTGGCCACTGGACTCAGCCAGCAGTCTGTTCCCTTAGCTCTTCCCTCTACAGTGCCTGTTGACATCTCTGCCACTTCTCTTGCTCCCGGACCCAGAGATCCTCCGCCTCAGGTTTCCCCACTGGGAATATCCCCCTCTTCTGAGGATTCTCCTGATTTGTCGGGAGATCCTCCGTGGAAGAGGACCTGTAAGAGGAAACACGTAGACTCCCCCGAGTCTATCACTTCGGATACTGACTTAGATGAGTCAGAGGGATCCCCAAGATCCCCCTCTGAGGATGTCTCCTTCTCGGACATCCTAGAACTCCTTAGACAGAGGGGAAACTGGCCCACAAATAATCCCTCTGAGGATGAGTCAGTATACCTGGAGGCGTTTGGATCTCGGCCCTCCATCTCCTGGGTGTCTCCGCCTTTCGACCCCCTTATGCAGGTTATTGCTCGAAAGGCGTGGACTGCTCCTGACTCTGTAGAGCCAGTCCCTAGGAGGCCTTCTAAATTTATTACTGCCCCGTCGGACAAGCAATTCCTCACAAAAGGTGTCCCCGCTGATGCCATGGTGGTGGCGGCTGCCACTAAGAAGGAACTTGCAGATCCTTCCGTACCTGTCCATCCTCCTAATAAGGACTCTAGGACCATGGATAGATATGGTAAGCGGATGTTTTCTTCAGCGACCTTTGCTATGCGTTCGCTGAACTACCTATGTCACTTCACCAGACTCCAGAGGGATATCCTTAAGGAGCTAGGTGAAGTAGTACAGAATCCTACAGCTGCAGGGGCTCAAGAAAAAATTGCTTCTCAGCTAGGAACCCTTAACTCCATTGCAAACTCCTCCATGCTGCTGATATCATATGCTGCTGAAGGAGCGAGTAGGGCCGCAGGTACAGGTGTGGCTCTTAGACGCCAAGCCTGGATGCGGCTATGTAACTTTGCAGATCCCTTTAAGGCGTCCTTCACAAACTCTCCCTTTGATGGGTCAGCTTTGTTTGGCCCTCAAGTGAAGGAAACGTTGACCAGGTGCGAGCAGGATGGCAAAACTCTTTCTGCCGTAGGAGTCCGTTTTTCCACCCCTTCTAGACCTTACCCCAAAGGACAGAAGGGTGTCAAAATGTGGTTCCGCAAATCCCAAGGAGTCATGCCGGATTCACGTGGTCAGTTTACCCCTAGAGGCAGAGGGGGTAACAACAACAGACGCCGCTCTAGAGGCAGAGGGGGTCCACAAAACCAGGGAAACAGAGAGTCTCTCTCTGACAAGCCCTTTCAGCATCCCTGAGATGTTGCCCGGCTGTCCCTCCTTGGAGGCAGTCGGGGGAAGACTATCGCTGTACCCAGAAGCCTGGCGTTCCCTCACTCAAGACAGATGGGTACAGTCGATCATATCCGAGGGTTACAGAATTCCTTTCGAGGAAACTCCTTTCTATCCCTCAAATTCCCTTCCAGATGTACCACCCGGTCTAAGGGAAATTGCAGAGTTAGAAGTCTTAAAACTACTGCAAAAAAGAGCCATTCAGCCAGTTACAACAGATCATTCAGAGCCCGGAATCTACTCAAGGTTCTTTTTGGTCCCCAAAAAGACGGGAGACTGGAGACCAATATTGGATCTCAGCAGACTCAACAAGTCTCTGAGGAAGACAAGATTCCGAATGGTCACTCTTCAGTCAATACTGCCCTTCTTACAGAAGGACAACTGGATGTGCTCAATAGATCTTCAGGATGCATACTATCACATAAAAATTCACAGACGCTCCAGGAGATTTCTCCGCTTTCGGCTGGGGTCCAGTCATTTCCAGTTCAGAGCCCTGCCCTTTGGTCTCACTACAGCCCCCAGAGTGTTCACCAAATGCATGGCAGTGGTCACGGCTCACCTGAGATGTCAAGGATTCCAGGTGTTTCCGTATCTCGACGACTGGCTCCTTTCAGCCACCACCAGGCATCAGCTTGTTCAAGCCAGGGATTACACAATAAATCTTTGTTCTCATTTGGGCATCTCAATCAACTTCGAAAAGTCATCCTTGTTGCCCTGCCAATCTATTAACCTTCATAGGCGCAAACTTAAACACTGTTCAGATGTCAGCTACCCTTACAGATCAAAGAGTTTCAGACATTCAAAGTCATGTCAGGATCATTCTAGCCAACAAGAAAGTACAGGCCAGAATGGTTCTAAAGGTATTAGGCCTCATGGCTGCGGCCATTACTCTTCTTCCCCTGGCTCGCTTCTACATGCGCCTTCTTCAGTGGATGTTGTTCACTCAGTGGTCTTACCAACAACTTCCAATGCGTCACCAAATACTAGTGACACAGATTTGCAAGAATCATCTTGCTTGGTGGATCACTTCTCCCCAGATTCACCAAGGCAGACACTTTGTACCCCCATCCCCGGTAGCCACTGTCACCACGGATGCCTCCCTGATCGGGTGGGGGGGTCATTATCAGGGCAGTATGGTTCATGGGACGTGGCAACCGTTCGAATACCACCTGCACATAAATGTCCTAGAGATGAGAGCAGTGCTTTTAACGTTGCAAGCCCTCAACGACTTTCTTCCCGTAGGGACAATTGCAGTCCACACAGACAACATGTCTGTAGTTTGGTATATCAACAAACAGGGCGGAACCAAGTCCTACCCCTTGTGTCGAGAAGCGCTCAGACTTTGGCAATGGGTGATCTCCTCTCATCGGTTTCTGGTAGCAACGCATATCCCTGGGAAAACCAACATTTTAGCGGACAGATTGAGCAGAGCTATTCTCATGCCTCACGAGTGGTCTCTCAAGCAATCTTTAGTGGAAGAGATTTTTCTGGAATGAGGTCGCCCATGTTGTGATCTTTTTGCTATTCCCCAAAACAGCAAATGCCCAGACTTCTTCTCTCTCTTCCCTCTGCCAGGCCATCCCCCCAGAGACGCTCTGACCCAGGATTGGCCCCAGGGACTTCTTTATGCCTTTCCTCCTTTTCCTCTGATCCCTCAAGTTATCCAGAAAGCAACCGTTTTGAGAGCCGAAATGATTCTCATTGCTCCTTTTTGGCCTCGACAAATTTGGTTTCCGTTCCTCCATCGTCATCTTTTGGTGCAGCCTTGGCATCTGGACCCAGTGCCAGATCTTCTGATTCACCAATCCGGTCAGCTGCACCGGTCTATCCCTTCTCTCAACCTCACAGCATGGTTGCTACACTTCCTTCCTTAGCCAGGCTTCCTTTGATCTCTAAACCCGTTAGAGACATTCTAGTAGCTTCCTTAAAATCCTCTACCAGAAGGATTTATACAAGCAAATGGAAGCGTTTCTCTTATTGGGCTAAAGCCAAGAATATTGATCCCTTCACTGCTCCAGTTCAGGCAGTTTTGGATTTCTTAGCGGAGGTTTTTCATGCAGGCTCCTCTTCTTCTACAGTTAGAGTTCAATTGGCTGCTATCTCGAACTTTCATGCCGGGTTCGCAGATCACAATATTATGTCCCACAGGCTTTGTAGAGCCTTCTTGAACGGAATTTTCCTCCTGAAGCCTCCAGTCAGGAGTCCTCCTCCTCAATGGGATCTAAATTTAGTGCTGACATCCTTGATTCTTCCTCCCTTCGAGCCAGCTGTTTCTTGCTCCCTGAAATTTCTTTCATGGAAAACCTTATTCCTGGTAGCTATTACATCAGCCAGGAGGGTGTCTGAACTTCATGCTCTTTCTGTTCGCCCCCCCCTATTTGGTCTTTCACAAAGACAGAGTGTCATTGAGAACTAATCCGACCTTTTTGCCTAAGGTCGCCTCAAAGACTAATTTAAATCAATCCATTGATCTTCCTGTATTTTTTCCAAATTATTCTAACAGATCGGAACAAAAACTACATTATCTTGATGTCCATCAACAACTCAGATATTATTTGGACAGAACTAAACAATTTAGGAAATCCGATCAACTCTTTGTTTCCTATGCTGATAACAAGAAAGGCCTTCCTGTCTCAAAAGTGACCTTATCTAGATGGCTTTCTTCTGTCATCTCTGAAATTTATCAGCTCAGGGGAAAACAGCTGTGCTCAAAACCTAAAGCACATTCAACCAGAAGCTTAGCTACTTCTACAGCCTTTCAAGCTAGACTTCCTTTAGACACTATTTGTGCAGCGCCACTTGGGCCACTCCTCATACTTTTGTTTCCCATTACAAATTGGACTTGGCCTCCAGGGACAGAGCCAGTTTTGGCTCTACAGTCCTCAAGAGTCTGTTCCATTGAGCCACCCAGGATAGAGGTGCTAGGGACGCGGTCCCATCAAGCAAGAATGAAGGCGAGATTGACAACTTAACATTGAGAAGTTATGTACCTACCATAACGTTCCATGTTAGTTGTCTTCTCTCGCCTTCTTTCTTGCGACCCTCCCTCCTTCCCCCAGGCCTGGACAGACCTTTCTCTACAAGGAGTTATGATGCTGAAGACCATACAGAGCTGGTCCTTCTTCCATCCTGCAAGTTTTTCTTTCTTCCTTCTTCCTTTGGGAAATGTTTATGCTAGGTGCTATTGCCCTTTGTTATCAAACGAGATCTGGGTACTTACCGCCTTGCATCATGGGATATGGGGCTGCCTCGAGCTGGTAAAAGTGACTCTCGAGCTTAGCAAGTGCCGAGTCGGAGCCGAGGATTGGCTCCGAACCCATCAAGCAAGAAAAAAGACGAGAGAAGACAACTAACATGGAACGTTATGGTAGGTACATAACTTCTCAATTTTGTGCCACCATAAACCTTCTTTTACAAATGTAGATCATATATGACATAATCACAGAAAGAGAAACACTGAGATTTTCTGCTGACACTTTTTATTTATTTGTTTAATGTACTCTTTATTTACTTATTTATTAATATTATAGTGTCAGTTCACTTTTTGATGTATTTTGGAAGGATAGAGAGGAACATGTAAGGCTTGTCATTTTTAAAAGTTTAATGACTTGAGTTTATTTTTGTTTAGTTTAAACAGAATTGGGTCCATTTTTAAAGTGATGCCAGTTTCCAACTTGCTATTTGCAGGTCATGTTTTAGTTTTTACATCTAATTTTTACTTTCTTTTCTAAGAAGAAAGAATCTTATTTCTTGATGGTGGATTTAGGTGTGCTGTGTTTTTTTTCAGACATTGTATATGTGTGTTATATGTGTGCAGTATGTGTGTTTTGTTATTATTATTGTTTTTATTTTTACATCAAAGTGTAGTTGGATTGTGTTTTACTTTGTTATTTGTTTTTATTTAATATAAAACTAAGGAATATATTTGGGTTTCCAAGACTGTGTTAAGTCAGAGAGGGTTTGGGGGATGTATACAAATCTGTATTTTGCACCTAAAGTGCATTAACTTTACAGAGGCATTACTGGAATTTTAATAACATTGACAAAGTGCCAGGGATATACATGAATTTGTGATTATGTGCCAGAGTGTCAATAAATTCTTAATGGAGAGGCAAGATTACGTTGGTTTGGACATGTGCTGAGGAGGGATGCTGAGTATATTGGGAAAAAGATGTTAAGGATGAAGCTACCAGGTAACAGAAAAGAGGAAGGCCTAAGATAAGGTTTATGAATGTGGTGAGAGAGGACATGCAGGTGGTTGGTGTGACAGAGCAAGATGCAGAGAACAGGAAGAAATGGAAACAGATGATCCGCTGTGGCGACCCCTAACGGGAACAGCCGAAAGAAGATGATGATGATGATGATGATGATGATGATGCATCAAGTGCATACATAAGCATAATTCTTGATGCATTAAGAATATATATAAGCATACACTATCTGGAATAATGCAGTTAAGATAAGTACAAATTTTTAGTAGCAAATAGACATAATAGAATATGAAAGTTCCTTTAATAGTATTGAATAACAACTGAATATCAAAGGTTGCTTTCTCTAATTGTTAAAAAAAAAGAAAAACACTGGGCTGGATTCCACTATCCTGCCCTTGCTACTCTGAGCATTAATATTCAGTCTGCCTCTCCCAGCATGACATCATCCCAGGTATGAGATCAGCCCATTTCAATACCTCACAATGCCAAGTTACTGAACTTAATGGATTCCTCTTATAAACAGAAAAATGTTGCAATTCAAAAACATTCTAGGTTAATTCATTGTATTACCTTGTCTGAGTGCAGTGCTGAGGCTGTCTGAAGACTCAGTAGGCCCTACAAATCCTGACAAATATCTTGGGCACAGAACCTTTATCTATATAATGAAACTGGTATTATAAGCAGTCAGCCTACCTGCAGTGCCAGCTAAGACATACAGGTGGGGCTGCATGGCCATTATCCCTTTCAGTGCCAAACTCCACCTATATGTAGAATTAGGTATTACAGACTGTCAGGCTTTGCACCTGGTGCTGCCTGCAGTACCAACTTCCACATTTAAGTGGAGAGTCCACCTCACTGATATGTCAATTCATTTTAATGGTTTCATCATTGATTCAGTTTCCAAATGTTTTCACTGAGGTGAGCCTCATTCCCCTTTTCGAACTAGGCATCGGGTTCTGCCTGCCCCATTATCAAATGCTGAATGAGAATTGGAGGAGCACTATCATTTTAGAATAAGGCTTGGAGTAACACTAAAGACTTTTGCAATCTGACCAATTTTTTTTTTTTACAAAGAAAATTACAATGGGATATCAATCCATTCAAATAATGTCAGGTAAAAACATACAATGGAAGCTTACCACATTAAAAATAATTAAAAGCCTCAGATCATGTAGGGAATCATGTCAATATCTTAACTCTTTCACACATTCATATTATGCTGGAATGGTTCTCTAGTGAGACTGGTAGTTGTTGGGCAGCTAGTCTGTGTCTTACACTGGGGTGAGAATAATTGACAGATCATGGTTTCAGTTATATCACACTGCTAAAATATGCTACCAAATATTATACATTATATAAAAATAATGTAATTGAGCAAGTAAATCAAACCTCTGCTCATATATCAGTCCCCTGGGGCTCTGCTGAAAAAGGTATTTTGCTCAGTCAGACATTCCCGGTCAACAAATGTAAAATAAAAATAAAAATAAATAAATATACACACTTGCAATGCTTTTTGGAAGCAGATGTTGGTTAATGTTCTTCAGTTACCAATAATAAGGCATTTTTGACTTCATTAATGGTAGTGCTGGCAGGCAAGAATAAAATAAATCCAGGCCTCAAAAATTAGATATTTGTTCAGTCTAGTATCTCTTAATTCAGTCATTTAGTTTAGACACAGGTGAACAGCATTCCTTGAGCTGCATTGAACTAGTACTCATCAGCAGATACTATCATGAATGGACTCAAAATTCGGATTTCTTGATGGCCCACAGTGTCTCTAGTTCCCTCGTCAATAACCCACCCACTACACTTCCAGTATCATGTTGGAAGTAAATGCTGTACTATTTCTTATGCAAGGATGTTGCTCCCAATACAGCAAGAGCTAAAAGAACCCTAACACTGATATTTCAGATAACCTGCCTTTACACAAAGGCCCTGAGTTGATCAACTACTGCTTTCTGTCTTTGAATGTACTTATTGGGGTAGTCTGCTGAGCTACATAGACAATGCTCTGATTCAGCCTACGAGCACTATCTGGTTAAATGAGTTGCTTAGCATCACAGAATAAGCAAAGTGTTGATGAATTAATCAAACTCACGTCTAACAGAAGCAGCATGATAACAAGTGCAAAGCCTTGATCCTCTACACTAGCCTGACTCAACAAGAAATTGTGAAGTGTCATAGCCAGTCTTACACTAGCCTGACTCAACAAGAAATTGTGAAGTGTCATAGCCAGTCTTACACTAGTCTGACTCAACAAGAAATTGTGAAGTGTCATAGCCAGTCTTACACTAGTCTGACTCAACAAGAAATTGTGAAGTGTCATAGCCAGTCTTACACTAGCCTGACTCAACAAGAAATTGTGAAGTGTCATAGCCAGTCTTACACTAGTCTGACTTAACAAGAAATTGTGAAGTGTCATAGCCAGTCTTACACTAGTCTGACTTAATAAGAAATTGTGAAGTGTCATAGCCAGTCTTACACTAGCCTGACTCAACAAGAAATTGTGAAGTGTCATAGCCAGTCTTACACTAGCCTGACTCAACAAGAAATTGTGAAGTGTCATAGCCAGTCTTACACTAGCCTGACTCAACAAGAAATTGTGAAGTGTCATAGCCAGTCTTACACTAGCCTGACTCAACAAGAAATTGTGAAGTGTCATAGCCAGTCTTACACTAGTCTGACTCAACAAGAAATTGTGAAGTGTCATTGCCAGTCTTACACTAGTCTGACTTAATACGAAATTGTGAAGTGTCATAGCCAGTCTTACACTAGTCTGACACAAGAAACTGTGAAGTGTCATAGCCAGTCTTACACTAGTCTGACTCAACTAGAAATTGTGAAGTGTTGCAGCCAGTCTTTCCAGCTCAGCAGATCATTTTGCCTCCTGTTAATGTGCTTCGGGCTTTGTAAGAACTTGCCATATATTTTTACATTTGACTGATGCAAAATGATCAAATTTGTCCAGCTTGCCAGTTATCTTACTCAACCCACAACTGTCCTAAGATCACGCAACACATTTTCCACATGGTTATTACAAAGTTAATGGCAAATTATAGTTGCATTGCTTTGTTTCGCCATATGTTCCAGGAATCTGTTACAAAGCTTATCAGCTTGTAGTTGCATATTCCCCGCTTAGGAGATTTCTGTATGTGCCATATACTGCAGTTCTCTGCTTCTCTCTTGGAGATTCAGCCTTACTTTAACCTTTGTACAGACTATTAATATTTAGTTACTTAAGTCAACTTTTAATCTCTTATCTTTTCTTTGATCAATAGTATATTAACTGTTTATTGTTTGCAGAACCAGATCATGGTCAAATGGGGCACTAGGCAGGATAATGGACCTGACCCCCATTCCAGTAACCCACTACTTAGTTGTCTCTTCCCAATTACCATAACACATTGCTCAAATCTATCAATGTGTAATCTAGTTTTATCTTTACTTTTACAATGATTCCACACATTTGGATTTCATTTAAAACTTTTATTTTACAGCAGAAGCACTGAAAGTCATTTGTTATAAAACTCTCAACTGAAAACAAATAACATGATCAATAGTAAAGCTTCTCTTCCCTTGAAACTAGCCTTTATGGAAAATATACCCAGCAAGTCATTAAACTATAATATGTGCATTGGGATTCATAGTTAAATAGTTAAATAGCATATATTTCTCTCTCTCTCTTTCCCCGTTTGCATACCATGTGGTACATCGGGTAATGATCACCTTTCAGTGGTCATTGTTTCTGTAGCAGTTACGGGTTTTATGGGTTCAGGATGCTAGCCCAAGGCCAAACTCTCATCAGAGGTTGCACCACACACACTCGCATGCACACACTCACACCTAGGGCCAATTTAGAGTGTTCAATCTACCTACTGCATGTCTTTGGAATGTGGGAAGGAACTGGAGCACCCATAGGAAACCCACATGAATGTAGGGAGGACATACAGACTCCGCAGAGAAGAAAACCCAGCCAAGAATTGAACCAGAGAATCTCTTGCTGTGAGGTGACAATGCTAACTGCTACACCACTGCGCAGCGCCAAATACTATATACTGAAGCGCTAATCAGTAGCTATGTGAATTGTGAAGGCATTCAAAGACAACATGAAATGCATTTACTAACAGCTTGAGACTGAATGCAATCATCATTTTTCAGCTGCAGACCAGGATCACTGTCTGGTGAATTATACCTCTCAACTTCTTAGAACAAGGAATCTTGACAAAGTCATAAATGATGAGGGGACAAAGGCCCAAAAATATGGACAATTTTTAAATATTGTTCTTAAAAACTTAGAAAGTTGATAGAATAACATGTTTTCATTAACATGAATTTTCTGAAGGTTATGAAGTCTGAAACAAAAAATGTATGTCATTGTTTTCTGACTTTAATCTTTATTGATTTGCCACTGATTTGCCAGAAAACTACAATTTATTGAAAAAGATATGCTGAAATACTTGATAAATGAACCTTGTTAGAAGAATAAGAAAGGCCACAGGATAGTAACTCACACAAATACTGTAAAACCAGAGAACAACTAGCCCAGCATGGGTACTGATTACGTTGTTGGTACCAACTAAGAACATTTTTCCATTTGCTAATACATGATTTTCAAGTAGCAGAATTTCTTGTCTCCCTTAGTAACTGCTGCACATCCTCAGAAAACTAGTGCCTAAAAGTAGTTAAGACCCTATTGTCCAGGCAGTCAGTTGAAGATGATTGATGTAAGGGTGTATGAAACACCTCTGCTCCTGTGTGAATAGATCAATTCTTTGAGGAAGCTTGTGGTAATTGTTCCTGGCCATTTCCAAAAAAGGGAGAACCATGATTACCAGGGCCAGAAGGGAGTTACCATAGTGATCATGAAGGATTCCTTTTTAAGATTCAGAAGTACCCTGGATATTACTGGAAAGCGTAGAAAGGCATACAGGAACACTCTCGTCCAAAAAAAAGAAAGGGCATCTGTCTTCCAGGCCTTCTTGCACGGAGCTCTGGTACAGAATTTTGCCAGTTGACTGTTCAGAGTGTAGGCAAGGAGGTCTACTCTAGGAACTCCCCACAGATGGATCGAATCTTTGAAGGCCCCCTGATCTAGCTTCCATTTGTGAGGGTCTGCCCTGGTCCTGCTCAACTTGTCTGCCACACAGTTTTGTTCTGACAGAAAGTAGGATGTCTGTAGAGTGAGATTATGCTGTTAAGCTATATCACAAGCTAAAATACCTAGCCTGCAAAGGAGGTATGACTGGGTTCCCCCTTGCTTGCTGATGTACCACATGACTGGGATATTGTCTGCAACCACTTGAAGAGGTACTGGGGACCAAATATTGTTCAAAGAGTTGGCTGCCTTGATAGGGGCAAGTATCTTCTTGAGTTTTATGTGCTTGTATTTGTTCTTGGTGTCCCATACCCTCTGCACTTTTATCCCTCCTGAAACTGCTCCCCAAGCAAAGTCTGAAACATCTGTGGTGACTGACTACTTTGGAGCAGGGAGGGAGACAATTAGACCTGAGTTTAAGGATATCTGCATCTCAGCCAAAACATTTCTCTTCGGACAAACCCCACTACTGGAATCTAAAAAGATAAAATGTGTTGATGCTGGGACTAAAGAGATTTCAGATACCACTGCATCTTTTTCATGTGCAGTCTTGCCAGGGGTATCATGAGAAACATAGATGCCATGAGACAAAACATTCTGACGTATTCCTGTACAGTGACCAAAGCTTGGGTGAAAAACTTTAGAAATAGATGGAGATAAAGATCTATTTTTTCCTCAGAAGAAAAGATCTATGAACGGAAGTGTCTAGCTGACATGCTAGAAACACAATCCTGTGTGAGAGAGTCAAGAAAGACTTTCGAATGTTTTCTTGGAATCTCACTTATGCAATAGATCTCTCACCCAAGAGAAAGAGACTCCTGACATTTTGAAAAAGACTCTGGAAATATAAGCACACCATCTAAATATGGAAAAATGTGGATAAACTGCAGTCTGCAATGAGCTATAATTGAAGCCAGACACTTTCTAAACATGCTTGGTGCAGTGGATAGTCCAAAGGATAAGGCAGAGAAGTGATAATGTGATCCAGACTCACAAAACCTTAAGAAACGCCTGAAAATCACAATACTGACAACACCCCTGCAAGCTCAAATCCAGTGATGTGAGGTTTGGGAACACAGCTTGATAGCAATGTAAACTTCAATCACCATGTGTTCACAGTGGTATGGAAAGCCTTCTATGCTGTGCATCTCATAAGTAAGGGCATCACTTCCAAGACTAAGGATGTTATAACTCCTCTGTACTCGACCCTCATCAGACGACTAACAGAGTACAATGCGCCCTTTTGCATATAACTCACTAGACACCTATAGCAATGGGAGAGACCCCAGAGGTTTCTAACTAAGAAAATTCAGGACCTTCAATACATAACCTACATGGAAAGACTGAATGCCCTGTCCCTGTACTCTGTATCCTACAGGCTACTGAGAGGTAAATTGTGCCTGACCTACAGAGCAGTCTCTGACTCTGCCCTAATTGAAATGCTGCACATCTGAAAATCAAGTGGGACAAGAGTCACTCACTCCAGGGATCTCAACCTTGCCCAAGACATTCACAGAACATGCTGGAGTGAAAAATATATGCCACAGAGATTGCTGCTCCACTGGAATAAAGTCTCAGTTCACATGAAGCAGAGCTCCTCAATAACCCCATTCAAGTGCAACCTAGACAATTGGATGGGAGACTGTAAATTCATCCCATGGGTGGAACCTATGTCCCTCAAGGAGAGGGGCAGTCGGTGCTGATCATAGACTTGCTCTGGGAATAATGACCATCTAACCAAGGTTAATTAGGAAACACAGCTATAACATGGCTAGGCATGCAAAGTTCCTAGGGCTATTAGCCTAGTAACCTGTTATGAACCTATGAACCTAAATCTGGATGAATAGGTATGTGATAGGGTTTCTTTATAGTCTAGTGTTACCAGGAAACTTAAAAGAGGCAAAAGAGGTAACAGGTTTTGAAGTGCCATCATTCTGAATTTTGGCAGTATCACAAACAGGTTTAAGAAAGAAAATTCCAGAACTGGTCTGCAAACATTTTTTGTTTTGACACTGAGAACATCCTTGAATAAAACCTCTTCTCCACCTGGGATGGAGGAACTAGCTTTATCATTCTTTTGGATCAACTTGTCCCTTTCTTCACACTTTTTGATCACCTCTGTGGCAGAAGGGCCAAACCCTAAATCTCTATCTAAGTGAGGTTTTAAAATCTAATTTTTAAATCATCGTGGAGGTTCTGAAAATGCAACCAAGCAAACCTCTTGTAAACAGTACCAGTGGCCATATCCCTGGAAAAAGTATCAACAAAATCATACACATACTGCAAACATTGAGTAGTGACCTGTGCAATAGAAGAAACTCAGCTATTTAAAGCAGTTTTTTCTTCTCAAGAAAATCTGTAGATAAAACATTTCTCATACTTTCAAAATATGTCAGAACAAACTTTAACATATGGGTCTGACAAATAAAAATTCTGAAAATAAAAGTTGTAGGCCTATCAATAAGTTTTCCCATCCTTATTAGAAAGAGTAGGATTGGAACTTATTAAGTGCTTAGCAGCAGTGGAGCCAGCTAAGGCTATAGCTGTTGGGACAGGTTTGGGAAGAGTGTATACATATTTAAAAGACTGAGGAACTTTATATATCCCATCTGCTGACTTTTAGGGACAACTGGCTAACTATCAGGAAAATTGCTGGCTGTGAGAGACCCATCCTCTAGAGCAGATAGGACAAGGTAGAACAGATGGAATGGATGTAGGTTCTGGAAAATCCTTTTGTAACATTTCATAGTATTTTCTGAATGACTGAGAAACCTCAATGTTTTTCCACTGAAAGCACTCAGACATTCTAGCAATAGACTCAGAGAAAGAGAACCCCCACAGGAAGAATTAGAAACTGAGCTCTCCTCTGAGTCTGAATCAGAAATCTGCGGACAAAACCCTGAATCTGTCCCTGCATCTTCCTTTTCAAATTCAGAATCTTGAACCACATTAGGAAAAGAGGCATACCTCTTTTTTTACCAGAAACTACTCTACAAAAAGGATTAATAGCTTGAATTAAACCCTGAGCCTATCCCAGTAAACTACTCCTATCCTAAAAAAAATTGAGGAGGTGGAGTAGATACATGTTTGGTGTTCTGTTTATTTTTGACAGGAAAATGGGGCCAACTATGTAACTGACAGCAGCTGCTGCATCCCCAAGGGTGGGCACAACATTCTAATATAACAGAGAAACCTTTCCTGTTCCCTCTCCCAGGACTGACAAGAGTGGCTTTCCCTTGCAAACTGAAAGAATTCCAGCAGTGACAGAGGATGTGGCTAACACCCCCATCCATAGTGTCTGTCGGTGCTTCACTAGAGGGATTCGGAGAAAATGATGATTAGTGTGAGGTACAACAGATGTCTACAGCAGTCACTCACTTGCTGCTGAGTCAAATTGCCTACTGTGGGGGCAAAGGCTGTTTGCTTAACTGTTTTTGTGACTGGAAGGACCAACTGTAGGACTGGCGATCTGTTCCATGGTCAAGTCAAAAATGGTGCCTCTTTCCCAAGGAAGATGAGCAGCAAATGCTGGTAAAACTACTGGTCCACAGAAGTTATTTTTTTCACAGAAAAAAACACAATGAAAAGCACTTTCAAACACTATGGCATCCCCTCACTGGAAAATTAAACACAATTTCTCCATAGAAAATACATTATCAGTTAGTTTACACTACTTTAAAACTGACAGTTCAAATGAGTGTTCTGTTTAAAAGTATGTTACAGTCTCAAGACTGTCTGTTAAAACACAAGGGTCTATATCACTTCAATGAAATGGCTGAAGTTCGAACACCATATGTTCGAACTTCTAACCTCGAAGTGCAAAAACATTGAAGTTTTAAAACAGCAATTTTTTTTCCAGGGAAAAAAATCGCTCTTCCAAGAAACACACACACAACACAAGCACACCAAAAAAACAGCAATCCACACACATACACTTAAAATCCTACATCTAACCCTACACTAAACTGTACATACACTACTATCTATCCACTTACCTTAACCCAAACCCTAACCCTAAGGTCCGTCACTATCGCACACTCACCTGACCCGCACTCTAACCCTAACTCACCTATCTCACCCTAACCCTAAAGTCTGTCACTATCGCATACCCACCACCCGCGCCCTAACCCTAACTCACCTATCCCGCCCTAACCCTAAAGTCTGTCACTATCACACACTCACCTCACCCACTCCCTAACCCTAACATCCGCACACTTACCTGAACCTGACCTGTAACTTTCTACCACAGTGCTGACTATAGCGAAGCCACAGAAATGGCCCACCGAATTCTTTCCCTGGGAAAGAATTTGGTGTTCTGTGGCTTTGTGATAATCTGTTTTCGGACGTCACAGGTTGAACATATGGTGTTTGAACTGCTGATATTTTGACGAACTGATAGGAACCCAAACACAATACTCCTAGCTTTAAAATAACATTCCTGAAGAGGAAAGTCATCAAATATCAGTAAATATAAGAAAAGGGAAGATTTTTCCCCCAAAGAGGAACTTATCTGCCCAGTAAAGGAAAGAAGTCTACCATCCATCCTCTAAAGCTCTAAAGGGCTTTTCACCCAAATTTGTCTTTTAGTCAGGTCATTTCAAACTGATTGACAGTTTGGGTATATGGAAGATGTCCTGAAGCTTTGGAAAATGGCCTGCTGTTATATCATTGGCAGCATATAACCCATATACCTTAGGCTACTGCAGCGGTGATCAATATGAAAAACATTGGAATTATGCAGAGCAAAGAATGAAGACTTAATATGGACTGGAATTATACCATCACCAAGGTGATCTGACTACGAATGCACAAAGGCATGAATATTTTAAAAAAAACTTGCTTCAATTTAAAAAGTCATTTCAAAATCGTAACAACATGGGTAGATACCATTATGAATAAAGATAAGTTTTCTTGAGATAGCCTACCTCCTAGTTACTTGTGGGAAAGCCTCTTACATATTAAAATAAGACCAGTGATGACTAAGCCTCCATACCCTGTGGATTGCAGTATCATGTAACTCTGTAAACATCTTTTTTATCTAACTCACGTAGTCTAATTAAAAATTTTAATGAATTGGTTGCCTCAATAATTAAGGATAATTACTATATTCTTATTACCACTAGAGCTTGGAATGCTTACAACATACATTTTAATAATTTCAAAGAACTTGCAAATCTTTGCCTCATGCAATTAGAGTAGGTGGTGCTGTAGACTTTCCCAATCTTCTCTATGGGATAGGCTTGCTTATGATGAATTTGTGGGGAAATGCCCATCATTAATATTCCAAAAGCACTTACTGCAGACAAGCAACACACACAGCAATTTATCCTCTTCAGCTCTTTCATCTCTTATTTAGTCAGATTTCATCAGAATATGGTTACAGCTAAAATCAATATTTAATCACTGAGCCAAAATATCACATGACTTACAGTAGCCAATCAGAACAAATGTAGCACTTTTAAACTGGCTAGTGAATTAAAAGGAAATAGAATATTATGGTTGTACAAATCAAACTCTTCTCCTTTGATATCAAAGTGTACTGTAAAAATACTATGCTAAACAATTTCCCTTAAGTAAGTACTCATTTTGAATTTTCTAGTGTTAAATATACTCAATATTAGCACAATCAGTTAAATCTAATGTAGTGCATGCATTCAACATTAGCTGCCAATGCATGTCAGATGACTTTAACACACAAACATGAACTCACACCTTTCATCTAACAAACGTCTTCAATAACAGGGAGCCCAGAGCAATTTTGGCTGTGCCTATAAAGATATTGTAGCAATGTCCACTACAAATAGCACCTTGGCATCCATATATGCATTTCACTAATCTCTGTCAGTTTTGTCAGCATAAAACTTATCATACTCAATATGCCTTTTAAATTACCTTCCTCACCACATAGAGAGAATTGCAATAAAACCAATTTATCACACTGAACATTTTCTGTGTATAAGCTGGATTCAAAAAATAGCATACAATGTACCAGCAAAAGATGCATCCACTCCTTTCTCTTTCTGTCACTCACTTAGGGGGACTATTGGATATTCTAACAAATCTATAATCTTGTAACCACTTTTGAAACAAAGGGTGACCCAGTGACCCTGTTAGCTCACTATTACCCAAAATTACTTTTCAATTGTCTTTAATTATACTTTTAAGAAATCCAAGTAATAGATAAGATGAAATGAATTGTTGAAAATGATACTATTATTACAATTTGTTCACATACCCCTTCTTGTATGGCCACCTGTTAAAGTTGGTGAGTACTAATTACATCCACTGCTAGCCAGTTCTACACTGAAATAATAAACTAATTGATCTGGCCACCCCCTTTCTCACCAAAAAATGTCCATATTTTTTTTTTTGTGTTCTTATTTATAAACTTTATTCTTTGATGGAAGACTAAACAGTCTCACAATCTAACCTTTTAGTACATTCTTTTTTGTGTGATGAGGATAGTCACTTTCAAAATTCAGATGATAACTGATAAATGTTTATTTTCTATACTTCTTAGAATTAAACTCAGTTCTGCGTGTTAAGAAATATATTTTATTGGTGGCTATAATTGTTTCTGAAAAGGAGGGTTTTGATTAAGTTCATTAATAAATCAAGTGAATTCTTGGTTGTATCCAAATTAAAAAAAAAAACTAGTCATTGATAAATGTGAAATAAAACAGCACAGTCTTAAGTGAGTGCATTCTGCAAAAGAAAATTGTCTTTGAAATGTGATATCATCATATTAGCATTAATAGAAGGCACGGCTGCCGTATCACAATTCACTTCTTTTGATGAAATAATTTCAAAGGCAAAAACACTATTTTCAAAAAAGTAGTTCCATTGACATACACACAACTTTAATATCTTTGGATGATGGAGATTGTATTTAGGCAGAAGGCCTTTTAACAGCTCCATTCCCCTAGTTTGTGAGATACAAGTGTACAAGGGCACCTGCCACTGTCATTATTATTTCACCATTAAGTTTCTAAATATTCATATCTCTATGTTTCTCTAAAAATGCCAGTTAGACTTGTATATATGATGGTGTCAGTTTCAAAACCTTGTTGTGCCTGCTGTCCAGATGCATGGCTAAAGATCTCATGCAAGACTCAGATGCAGCCACAATAGTGCAATGGGGGATAAAATACAATTTTGTGTATTTTAGTTATTCATTGTATTTGCTAAAGACATATGTGAGGGAACAAAGAACAAAATCAATCTCTTCACTGAAGAGACAGTCTAAGGGGCAGCAGTAGAGGATGGAGAATGAGTGTAAAGAATGATCTGGAAAGGCTAAGTGGGACAAAAGGTCGGAGTTAAGAATCAGTGTAGACAAATGTAAGGTACTGTTCCTGAACCACAGCAAGCCTAATGTGAAGTATCAGCTGTATGGCATGGAAATAATAGCAAAAGGACAGGAAAAAGATCTTAGGATGATGACCTCACCTGGATGGATGGGACACTAGGTTAAAGATCTTAGGATGATGACCTCACCTGGATGGACGGGAAACTAGGTTAAAGATCTTAGGATGATGACCTCACCTGGATGGACGGGACACTAGGTTAAATATCTTAGGATGATGAGCTCACCTGGATGGACGGGACACTAGGTTAAAGATCTTAGGATGATGACCTCACCTGGATGGATGGGACACTAGGTTAAAGATCTTAGGATGATGACCTCACCTGGATGGACGGGACACTAGGTTAAACATCTTAGGATGATGACCTCACCTGGATGGACGGGACACTAGGTTAAAGATCTTAGGATGATGACCTCACCTGGATGGATGGGACACTAGGTTAATGATCTTAGGATGATGACCTCACCTGGATGGATGGGACACTAGGTTAAACATCTTAGGATGATGACCTCACCTGGATGGACGGGACACTAGGTTAAAGATCTTAGGATGATGACCTCACCTGGATGGATGGGACACTAGGTTAATGATCTTAGGATGATGACCTCACCTGGATGGATGGGACACTAGGTTAAAGATCTTAGGATGATGAGCTCACCTGGATGGATGGGACACTAGGTTAAAGATCTTAGGATGATGACCTCACCTGGATGGACGGGACACTAGGTTAAAGATCTTAGGATGATGAGCTCACCTGGATGGATGGGACACTAGGTTAAATGTAGGAGAATAGTGGCACCAAAAGCAAACAATGCTGTGTTGAATCCTTAGGAGAATAAACCCCAGAAGCACAGATGTAATGCTCTACTATATCAGGCCTTGATCAGACCAAAGGCTTGAGTACTGTGTGCATTTGTGCACACTACACAAGGAAAGGGATATCAGGCTCAAAGAAGAGTTCAGTAGGAAGCCATATGAGGAGTGTATAGGACAGAGGGGAAAAAGTGCAATCAAAGGATGAGGTGAGAATAGATAGTGGGTTGATATAGGTGCAAAAGATCAAACTAAGCAGGTGTGAAGGGAAGAGTACATAGCAGATTGAATGAAACAAATACTTTTTAGATCTGCAAAATAACTTCTTCAGAGAGAGGGATGTGGACCCATGAAATGGGCTACCAAAATGGATGGCAGAGAAAGAATTTAAGAAGTCATTAAAGAAAGCATAGGACAGAGATAAAGGATGTGTTTGTTAGGGTAGGAAAGCAATGGGGAGTAGAATACAGAGCTCACTTAAATGGCAGACTAGGCAGGCTTACTGCTTTTTCTGTGATCATGTAAAAATAATGTAATTTAATAGGTGTCAGCTTTCATTTAACAGGACAACTGTAGGGTGTATGATTCATGAGGAAAGCTATCATCTTATTGTTGCATTTACTGTATGTCAGTGAATAATTTGCAGAACTGTATACTGCATTTTATTATATGTTTGACTTTGCGGTGCAAATGTCCACTGCAGTTCCCTTGACTCAATGCAGGTTATCACAGTGGGTGAACCTCTTCAAACTTAAGTAACTAACATGGTTTAGTCCTGTCGAGTGAATGTGTGACTAAATAATATGTGTTATGTGGTGCTGATGAGGACTGTTACATGACTACGTCCATAAGCTTACTTGGTTTATGGTTGTATAATAGATAAGCAAATGCATTTCTTTTTTATGAACCCACTCATTGTACCCAGTGCTTTTAGCATTCCTCACCAAAATGCACTCCACAGCCGAGAGTGGCTTTGAATGCATTTTCTGTTTTGCTCGACTTGTATTCTAGGACCACTGTTTCACCACAGGCAGTACCATAGTATAAACAGTTTGTGCCATATATGATACTTTTGGACTGTAGATCTGCATCTCCACTGAAGACATTACAGTTTTGTCAGGTGACTCTCCTTCCAGAATTCAAGCCAACCTACACACCTCCCTCTGATCTGATGTAGCTCCAGCATAACCATCAGTGCTGACCCCAGGATAGTTATTTGACACACTTTCATCACCTATTACTTTGCAGTATCACTATAGGTCCATTTTGTCACAACTGCACCAGCTACACTACCATTTGAAGTCATCTGCAAGATGACATCAGAGCCATTCATACATTTTGCATGAAGCAGGACTGAGCCCGATGCTATGTTTACTTGCAATACCAACAGGTGCAGATAATTTTAGTCACAGGGCTGGTGAAATTATCAGTTGTTAGCTTCAATATCACAAAAAGGTGATGAGCATCTTCCTTCAAATTGTTTTGCCTTACTCTCATCTATCTTCATTGAACTGCCAGTCAGTTACCTCTGGCAAACAACGTTGTGATCATCGGTTGCATTTCTATTGAGTGCACATCTCTCCTTCCACAGTGCTGTTCACTGAATGCATTTTTCTGCAAATGTACCCTCTGATCAAAACCAAATTCTGTTTTCTTAAGGTGTTGTCCATTTGCAATAATTCTAAGATTAATGGATAGGTACATCCTTGCACAAAACTGATTTCATGGTGCCAATGTGTCACCAATGGAAACAGAATGACATATTTTTATTCTTTAGATGGTGGTGGTTTAAGTAAATTGTCCTTACTTGTCAGACACTGTATCAAGTGCAAGAAGTGAAAATTGTTCCAGTGATCCATCCACCTATGCCAACAGTAGATATCACAGTGCAGCCACCTATTATCTATGTTTCAGAATTTTGCAGAATATCCATCCCCTAAAGTTAATACTTATGCAGCGTATCTAGCATCCAAGTTACAAGGAAAGGGAAAGAAATCATCTACAACACTTAGTCACTATCTCCCCCACAGACTTTGCTGACCTCCATTGAACTGTATCCCTCTGAATTTAGATGTGTTTCATCAGCAACAACATTTTCAAATCAGTAAAATCCCTTTCATGGGCTTTGTGAATACTGGGCATTTGCCATCCATACTATATTTTATCATACATCAGACCGAACTAGCCATCTGTTTAACTTTAGGCTAAAATCAAGCTCATCTCTCCTCATATCTTAAGCTGGTGAAGGCTTAATTTGCACACCACTTAATCCTGATACCTTAATATAATGCAGATAGCAGATCTGTGTAATGCTCTAAATACTGAGCTCAAGTCTTATGTGACAGTGCTTATCTGCATGACTTTCCTTCACATTCCAGGATAATTCACTTTATTTCTTATGTATCAGGACACAGAGAAAAAGAAAAAACAAAAGCAATAAATAGGTGAGCTAAATCCTCCATTTTGCTGCTGAAGAAAGCTATGTCATAGTCATTTTGTTGTAAGACAAATACTCATATCTGAACTTTACAATAGATCGATGTCGTAACAGAGGGCAGCAACAGCAGCAAAGCAGAATTTGCTAAGTATGTCAATACTCAGACACAGTAAGTTCGTTACCTTTAAAGGTATAGTTAAGAGGCAGGCTTTCTGTTTGACGAGCTGCTTGTGAAATAAATCATGTGTCCATTTTAAGATCAGTCTCCAGGCATGTCTCTGGGCCTTGTTCAGGACTTTACTATCTTCCCATTTTACTTAGCCAACGGAATGTCTGACTACAACAGAAATCAGAATGTAACATGATTGGTCCTAACAGGTTTGTGAACACCTGAATTAAAAATGCAAAAAAAAAAAAAAAATGTCATTTGTTCAGACATTTTAAGCCAGTGAAAAAAAGTTCAGAAACTGCATATTAATTATAGAAGTCTCCAAAGTTAGCTGGATATTTATATTGCTAATTCCTGCACCATATATAATGTCTTCAAAGTAATGCATCTGCTTAAGCCTGACTCATGTAGACTGCCAATATGATTCCCATGCTCACCTCAAACCTCTTTATTAGGTTTGTTTATTAATGCTAACCAAGACATCAGCATTTCATGAATCATGGCATTTCTGTCGCAATGAGCATGAACATGTAAGATTATGCCCTAAATTCCCTTCTTTCAGGTTATTGAGGTGTTTACTGGTAATCCTTCTCTATTATTTAACCCCTAGTATTCCAGTCAATCTGATCTCTGAGAGTCTGTTAAGAACCACAGTCTGCTATATAACCTGCTTTTGCCACCTGCAGAGAGTGTGTTTCCAAGGTGCACATTCACCCATCTGTTTATATCCAGGTTTGAAAGGATACCGGATTGTCAGACAAAGCAGAAATAGAACTGGCTATCCTTGAGTAGAATGACAGGAAGATTTCTTGATAGGTAGTCAATGACGATTTACACACTGAAGGGACAGATGGAGTCATAGCACTCAACCTCAGTTTGTGCTTATGCAATTAATTTATTATTGTATCCAAGCTTTATTGAGTATTTGTCTGCTGCCACAATCCCATTCTTGGAGCATTTCTCCCCAGGCTTCCACTGAAAAGGGGACACTAGCCCAGTTTAGCTATCTTCCATTAACAAACATAAATACATAAATACATATACTTCTTAAGATGACAACAGTCAAAATAATTAGGGATAGATTCCTAAATCAGGGATACTTTTAAATGTTTTATGCAATTAGAAAAATAACAGAATAAAATGATGTATATTACCGCTTCCATTAATACAATAGAATAGAATAGAATAGAACCTAATTTGCTTTCCTTTTGTTAATTCAACTTTAGCAGGCTTTGTAGTTCCCATAGTGCACCACACCTTGCCCATTTGCACTCTCAGTAAGAACAAAACTAAAGTATGACATTTTAGCTAATGTCTAAAATACCTAAAATCTGGTTCTGTTCTTTCTCAAAACCAGGATAAACTATATCACTAAATGTGAACAAGTACCTTTTCATTCCTTATATCTCCTTACCCTCCCTTCTTCACTTCCTTGCTCCTATCACATTCTCTTTCCTCACTTTCTTTCTAAACATACTGTAAGCCCTCACTTCATATTGCAATTCCTGTTTGTAGTAGACTTACCATTCATTTCTCTGCAAACTGTCTAAACTTTCTCTAAATATTAGATTGTCATATAACTTGCATTGATTCTTAACTAATGTTTCTATATTTTGTCTAATTTGTTCTAACTATTTAAACTACCAATGTTTTCGTTTTATTTTTGAAGATTGCAAAATTATTGTTCTTAAAATGTTTTATAATAATTTTGGAGGTTTTTTTTTTCTACAGGCCTCCGCTGAAAATGAGTGCCTACCCAGTCTGACTTTCCCTCTAATCAAAAGTGAATACATATAAATAAATAAATAATGCAATTCCAGAACATCACAAATTTTACAAAGGACACAGAATAAATCTGAGACAAAATCAGGGGCATGCTGCAGAATCAGTGGCAGTTGACTGTTATAGGTGGAGTTAGTGAGAAGTATGATTTTGTCACATGTAATATGTACAGGGAGACATATTAGTATTATTTGCTAAAGTAAGATGGTAGAGGAGATCGAATTGTATGAACACTTTGTGTAGAAAGGAGGAAGAGGACAGACATTGAAGAAAAGAAAGAGATAAGAGAAAACAAGAGGGGGCTGGTGAATGCTGGAGTTTAGATGATATTTAACAGCCATTATTACAGGCCAGAAGTTAAGAGTTTATGAAATGGGAGGATGAGAGGAGGTATAAAGGAGAGACAGAGGTATATACAAATAAATGGTTAAGAAGTATGTAGGGAAGATGGTAGATAGTTATGAACTGGAAGAGAGGATGCTGCATAGATTATGGGAATGAGGAATGTCAGGGCTGGTGAAAAGTAGATTGG